>NC_056039.1:21261561-21436665 GCF_004379255.2 Salvia splendens
CTTCTCAAAAGGACTACAAATCTTGGTTTCTTCCAAAAATCCTTTCCAGTAAATTTCATCCCAATCCTAATCTTTTGATTGTAAATATGTTTCATCAAAACCAATAACAAAATTCATATATCATAAGGGTTATGCTAAAATATTTAATGCACAATTTGAAATCAAAACAATTAACATTAAGTTGATTAATGCATTAATGATTCAGATAATAAGGCAGAAAGATTTACTTATGAATTCACAAATTGTAATCCTTGCACGCTCTATTTTGTGAAGGAAAGACAGAAGGAAATAAACTGTAATAACTTTTGTGATGCTTACTTCTTGCTCGTGTTTGACGAGATGTTGATCGAAATGATGCTGGAGCCGCTCGTCAGCATAATTGATGCAAAACAGTTCATACTAAAAAGCCATTCTTTAGGTGCAAAAAGCAACCATCCAACTAAGATTATTTAAAGTGGGACAAAACACACCATAGTATACATTGTGGAAAATATCAATCATTGTATACCTTAAGTTACTCAAATCCATATCAATGATCCTTACTGAACACCCCATATCACCTTTCCCCTAGGAAGTGACAAGTTTATCTTCTCCACAAGCCAGTCGAACATGCTCACATAAATAAACATTGCCAATGCATCTCTTGTGTCGATTGCCTAAATATGAGGGGAAAATCAACCTTTTAAAAGTGTGATGGTTTAGCAATCAAACCAAGTTGTAAAATATGCATTATGTAAGTAATTATTGATCTTTGAAATCATGAACCTGTTCATGTGTCAGACATTCGGTGACCTCCGGGCTGATCTTGTCAGAATCAGGTCTTTCTCACTAGAGCCAATCAAGCCAGTAGCATTTGTAATAGCTGTGGATAGGGAAATTAATTTATATTGTTAAATCAATTGATATGCATAAAACTAATCTTGATGTTGTAGAATATCTTTTGTATCTAGGTGCAACCCTAGCTTTCTACTACCTACACATATGGAAATATCTCTTACTTTGGATATACAACTTATTCTCTTCTCCTATATGTCTCTATACTTTAAAGCTTGTCTGGCCTAATTTGATATGTTGATGCTGTCACAACTGCTCTGCCCTATTCTGTTCTGCCACTTTACTTTAAGAGGAAATAAAAATGCAAGCAAATCCTCTAGTACAATTATGAGTTTCCCATAGTAGATCCCCAATGGGAACTTCCTTTCAGTATAACTACTTATTTCCTAAAAAAATATACTTCCTCCGTCCCTAAAGAGTATGCACTATTTCCTTTTTCGTCCGTCTCCAAAGAGTATGAACTTTCAATTTTGGAAACTTTCATCTCTCTAATGAGGTGTTAAAAAATTCTCTATCTATCTCCCTTACTTACCAATAATGCATTAAAACCAGTGCCGAACCCAAAGTTCATACTCTTTGGGACCCTCCAAGTATAACAAAACAACCGAAGTTTTGAAAAGACGATGACTATTAAAGAGGTGGGAAAATGGATTAGAACATGCAGATACCTTCATCAGAGACAACCTTGATGTGCTTTTGATTATCAGTTACAAGAAAGAAATGATATGTTCCCAGTCACAAAACGGCAGCAAGCTTCTCGAAGGCATGTTTCTAGTCTTCTTACAAATTCTGATAGAATCTAAGGTTCCCTAAGGAGACAAAAATATGCAGGAATTAATAAATTGTGCACAGATAAGAAATATACTAAAAAAATTAGAACATTCTATAGAAACTATGCTTGATTTGGTCTTCTATTTAGCCCACCGGTCCAGAAAGACATTGTATTACTCCCTCCGTCCCACTCTGAGTGGAGCATTTCGTATTCGGCATGGGATTTCATGTAGTGTTGTTTTTTGAGTAAAGTGGAAAGAGAGGGAAAATGTAGAGAGTGATGTTTCTATTTTTAGAATTGTATTAGTTAGAGTGGGAACATCCCACAAAAGAAAAGTGTCACTTAGAGTGGGATGGAGGGAGTATATCTTTTCATACACAAGCCTGCATCTCCCTATTATTTTAGTAATCACCTACCATGATAACAAATAACATACCCATTTACTCATTTTAGCATGTGAGGAAGCAAGGTCAATAACTTAGGGTAACATACATCTTAGTCGTCTTACAACAAATTCTGAACACCTTTCCACACCCCGTGGTTATTTTAAAAGGGCAATAAGCATTTAGCATTTGAGCTCAAAATTCAAATAAATAATGAAATGAAAGCAATCATACCAACAAATTAAGGGCAAACTAAGCCTACTTCTGTTCTTCATCAAAGCACTCATCCAGGATTTAGAGAATCCCAAAATATCTGTCAGGGGTGTGTTAACTCTGTTGAAAATCCCATCTTCATCGCTTTATTAGAGAGAAAAAATCAAGCTGCATTCTCTATCGCAAGCCCTCATAAGTAGATGAGAGATCCTGTGATGTCAGCTAGTGGTACTCCACAATGCAGGCACTAGTTTTCCCTTGTCAAGTATGCATTCTCATTTGCCTGTCTTGATTTCTCTTCTTCCCTTGCATCTCCAAAACTGTGTCAGCCTCATTCCTCTCCTATTCAACCCTTTTATCCTCTGTAACGGTTTTTGAGGTTACTGATTTCATCTTCTCCAACAGCTCTTTTTCATCTTTCTTTGCTTGCATCTCTTTCTTTTCTATCAGCCAACATCCTCATTTTGTCCCTCAACAGAGTACCAAACCAAGTGGTAGCAAATAAATCTAATCACACAAACACTATTTATTATAAACAAAGCTACAGCAAAGAGAAAGGAAGAATATAATTACAAAAAACTGCAGCTAAACCTGATAATTATAGCTTGGCTTACTTCATCTGTAAATATCAAAAGTTAGCAAATGGAATGAGAAAATTAGGAAGTTGCCGAACCAATATGTTAAAAAGACAAGCATTTCTCCAGTATTTAAGGTATTATATAGTACCTGCTATCGTTGCATTGCATGTTGCATCAGCAAGCTACTTGCTATATCATCCCCATATAGCTGGATATTTTAAATGGATTGACTGACAATAATATAGGGCCTGCCATTCTCTATGCAAAGCAAAGACAAGAAAATTGTTTAAGATTAGAGGCAATCAGTATAAACAAACAAAATGAAAAGGTTCTCGAATAGAGAATTACATTTAAATTATCTTGTAAATATCTATACTGAAGATTGTGAAGAACTAAAGGCTCGCTCAAATAACTTAGTTGTGGAAGATCATCAACTTAGTAAAGTATCCGAGGATTGGTTGGTAGAAGGTCTTGTGTGGGAACTGTCACTACCTGTAATGATAATGCAGTAAGTGCAAAGTTCTTGTAGAATGCAACAAAAGATGTGAAGAGGTGGAAAATCAGATGAACTAACACTTCTATCCGAAACTAGAACCAAAGCTTTCTCCCCTGAGTTTGATTTTATTTGCCCTAAACATAAAAATTATTCAAATTAGGGATTATAGTGTTCAACGAGCCATTGCTTTTCACACTAAGAAAACTATGATTACAAAACGATGGAGTTGTAGTGCTACCTCAAGAGCAATGATTGTAAGAGGGCTGAGAAAAGAGACTTGGCAAGAATATGGCTAGCTGGGATAACATGTGTTGATGTACATTGAATGGAAAACAAGGCTCAAACATGGTTATCCTAGTTGCCCTCGATGCCTATTGCATATTGACCATACCTCATGAAGAATACATGCAAAATAAAGTCCTTCAGAATAAAGTAGAGAGTGTTTTACATCAAGGCTCAAATTTCCACGTAATGTAGCTTTCATCCAACTTAAACTCAATATTCCATCATTCTTAAATCACTCAGCTGTTAAAAACTGAACTCATCAAACAAAAGCACGAATTAATCATCTTAGAAGGTAGGGAATCATGAAGGTACACTAGGTCCGACTTGCTACTAAAACATGTACACAAAAATACAAACAAAAGCAAGACAATAATGAACACCTCCTCCCACTAAGGGCGTACTTGCAAGTTGGGCTTAGTGTGGAAGAAGACTAAAAACACTGACCAACCAATAAAAAGAAGAATAAAAGAAAGAAAGGGGGGTCACCTTGTGTTGGTCAGCTTCTGCACGTCATGGGATCTGGAGCATGTCCTAGACTGGGCAGTTCTCTTCTTCCCTTGCATGTTCAGAACTGTGTCAGCCTATTCCTCTCCTACTTCAACTCCTTTTCTCCCTTGTAATAGTTCATGAGGTTGTTAATTTCATCTCTCCAACAGATCTTTATCTTCTTTCTTTGCGTGCATCTCCTTCTTTCTTTCTTTCTTATTTTTAGCATCTCCTTCTTTCTTATCAGGCAACTTCCTCATCTTGTTCCCCCCTATGTCAGCCTCATTCCTCTCCTATATCAACTCCTTATCTCCCTTGTAACAGTTCTTGATTCCATCTCCACCCAACAACGCTTTATCTTCTATTTTTGCATGCATCTCCATCTTACTTTTTTTCTTTTTCTTTTTTGCACCTCCTTTCTTTTTTTCTTTTTTTCTTTCTTTTTTTCTTTTTTTCTTTTTTTTGCACCTCCCTCCTTTCTTATCAGTCAATTTCCTCATTTTGTGCCCCCTTCCGTCCACTCTCTTAACCTTTTCAGCTTAAACTTCAAACCAGGTACCAAACAAATAGTGGTAAATAAAGTTAATCACGCAAACACTATTTATTACAAAGAAAACTACAGCATGCTCTAAGGAAGAATATCATAACAAAAACTGCAGCTAACCTGATAATTATAGCCAGGCTTACTTCATCTGCAAATATCAAAAATAGCAAAACGAAAAGTGAAAATTAGCAACTTGCTAAACCAATATGCTAATAAGGCAATCATTTCTCCGTTATATAGCACCTGCTATCCTTGCATTGTATGCCGCATCAGCTACAACATAAGCATGAGGAGTGTCCAAAAGCTTCTTTCTTTATCATCCCCATATACCTAGACATTTTTATATGGATTGACGGACAAAAATCCAGAGCCTGCCATTCTCTATCCAAAGCAAATACAAGAAAATGATTTAAGATTAGAAGCAATCAGTAAAAACAAACAAAATAAAAGGATCTAAAAAATAGAGAATTACATTTAAATTATCTTGTAAATATCTATATTGAAGATTGTGAAGAACTAAACGCTCAAATAACTTAGTTGTGGAAGATCATCAACTTAGTCAAGTATCCGAGGATTAGTTGGTAGAAGGTCTTCTGTGGGAACTGTCACAACCTGTAATGATAATTTACAGTAAGAGCAAAGTTCTTGTAGAATGCAACAAAAGATGTGAAGAGGAGGAAAATCGGATGAACTAACACTTCTATCCGAAAGCAGAACCAAAGCTTTCTCCCCTGAGTTTGATTTTATTTGCCCTAAGCATAAAAATTATTCAAATTAGGGATTATCGTCTTCAACGAGCCATTGCTTTTCACACTAAGAAACTGTGATTACGAAACGATGGAGTTGTAGTGCTACCTCAAGAGCAGTAATTGTAAGAGGGCTGAGAAAAGAGACTTGGCAAGAATATGGCTAGCAAGGATAACATGTGTTGGATGTGTATTGAATGGAAACAAGGCTCGAACATGGTTATTGAAAAACAGTGGACATCTCTGGAACTGATCAACAGTAAAGTAGAGCTCTCAACAAAGGAACGAGTTTTGCTTGCAGCGCAGCCCAGCAGCAGAATTTAGATGAGCAAGCAGTACGAGCAAACTCAAGTTTGCAATCTATAGAAAACTTGGTCCCGTGCTAGTTGATCAAACTGTCGTAGACAAACACAACTGCTGGAATAATAGTTAAAATTTTGGGTGTATCACAACATTTCCAGAGAGGTTATCAATCGAGGAAGATGTGTATCAGTGGATGGATTCCATTCATCGGTGTCAACTCTGTTTGTGATTCCTGCAAGGTCACATGTTATTTCTAATTAAACCAATTAATTTCGTTGATGCAAACAAGCCTTTATCGCCTCACTTCTTTTGTTTTAATAGTTATTACGTAAATCAAGACATTGATGCAAAGGATATTATCATTAGTTACCAGCTGAAATGAGTGCTCTAGAAATTATCTCAGTCGCCTCAAATAGGATTGGCACACAGCTCTTTAATCTGACTCAAATAGAAATTCTTTCCTACATACAGACAAGAGAAGGGTTACAGGTATAGTAGAACATGTAGAAAGAATCCAAGGAAATAAAATAATAAATTGTTGTATGCATTCCACTTCCTACAACTAAACAAAAAATTATATCTAAATGTATGTACAAACGAAGAGAATGACTAACCACACATCCTGGTATCGTGATCTTCAGATTTTGGAGACAGCAAGACCAACTTAATATCGAAGTGGTCAAAACTGACTTGGAGCAGTAATACGATACCCTCCATTCCATTGTATACTCCGAGGAACAAGTTAGACAATTACCCACTCACATCAAACACCCCCATAACTTAAGTCTTGCTAGCCCTCGAGCAAGTTAGACAATAAAGCACAGTCAGAAGATATTAGATAATCCTCTCCTTCAAGTCAAGATAACGAATCAGTAGGGAAATTAGGTCGACCATGAATTCACTCGCAGGTAAAACTTTCGAACAAGAATTGTACACGAACTAATTCCTTAAGACCTAGGCATCCCATGTTTCAATATAAGTTCGAGTTGTGTCTTGGGAGTCTCAAACCATCGTCACTAATTCCTAAAGGGAAGTTCTTCCGGCTATTCTTTATTTAAGCACATAAGATCTTTCTCCCAAATTCAAGCAAAATTCATCGCTCACAAGTCAATATGATGCATAAATGAAAAGGTCTTATTCATTGGGATGTAACGGGGCTTTTGGTAAAGGTGGGATAATATATGGTTAAGTAGCTTACCACCATTCTTAAAATACTAGCACATCCATCACAACATCTTTCACATCTCAGTCAATGCGTACAAATTTCTCACAGCTCAACACCCAAACATGAGATTTTTCGACCATCTAACCAAGTGACCATCTAACGAAGTGACCATCTAACCAAGTCAACTTATTCTTTTGAGCTTTCTTTTATCATTTCTATTTTTCGCTCGATATTTTTTTTCTAGCCTTGGCTTTTTTTTACTCAAGAAGGCTGCCTTTTATTTATTTTTTTTTCTAGCCTTGGCTTTTTTTTACTCAAGAAAGGCTGCCTTTTTATTTATTTTTTTTCTAGCCTTGGCTTTTTTTTACACATGAAAGGCTGCCTTTTTAAATATTTTTTTTCTAGCCTTGGCTTTTTTTTACTCATGAAAGGCTGTCTTTTTTCTTTTTTTTCATAGCCTTGGCTTTTTTTACACATGAAAGGCTGCCTTTTTATTCTATTTTCGTTTGAAGTGACAGCTTTTCACTCACTTAGTATCTCAGTACAAATGAATACCACCTAATGAATGGTCCAAAACTTCCATCTTTATGTTGCCACCATAATACCCTCCCAAGGATGTGCTAGTACTTTAATTTTGGTGACTAGGGAAGAAAATATAGGCCAACAAATGGATATAATAGGTAAGCTGATATAGTGACATCAAAATTTTCAACAAAGAAATTAGGCTTTTGGGCTCAAACTGGCTCACTAGGGGTTTATGCAGGGTCATGCATGTGATAATTTGGATATGAGGCTTTTATTCCTATTGCCTAAATCATTTTTATGCACCAATATCAACAAGATTGCAACTCATAAAGCTCTCATTCAGTCGATCGGCCCTATGACTTTTTCAATTAATTTTTCAAAACCGGAATTGTTCTCTCTCCTTAGCTCAAGAAATCGGACAACAAAGAACACTGTTATCACTTATTTGAAGCATGGGAAACCTAGGACTCCAGAAGTTAGTAAGCAACAACTAAGTTTGCAGATCAACCCATGAGAAAAATGAAGTCTACACTAATAACCCCTTTAGAAGTTAGCTCCTCCTCAACTCCTACACAACAAATACAAAACAAACAAATTCAATTATATAAATCAGCTGATAAATAAAAATAAAGAAATGAAGTACAACATAAGTAACAAGTAAGTGCATATTCAAAAGTATCAACTTAAATACAACCTAATATGTTGGACAGCAAGTTCTAGATAAAGAATCCAACAGAATTTGTAACCTTTTCAGAAGCTGCTATTCATACTAGTGCTTCATTATCTAATGCAGGCACACATATGTAGAAATATATGAAAATGAGGTTTTATCATCCAAACAACTCATTCTAATAACATGGAAAAACATATAAATCTTAACAAAATAATAAATACATTTTGAACATTAATTTTACATACAATGTAGGATTGACATCATTCCCACATCTAAACCAAGGCCGGCATACGAAATTATACAATGCATCATTGGAGAATTAGTGCGTACTTTGAGCAAAGCAAGAACAATCTGCTTAAGCTCAGTTCTTTGCAACCAGTTATATAAGTAGTAATTCACCTACATAGGAATCTAATGCCCATGATGCAAACTAATGCAACTTTAGATAAGTAATTAGCTCATTAAATAACATTCATACCATATTGGATGTGGATTCTTCAATTGAAGTCTAGGTAAAACGCATGATCAAATTAAGAGTTGGAAAAGTGAGCATTCTAAAAGTTTTAGGCTCATTCCACCACGTCATTTTAGAAAAAAAAATACCACATAATAAGTTGACATCAACATATTGGAGGATACCAACTTAGATAATAGTAAAATAAACCTATAACTATAGTTTGTAATTTTGTACTCCCTCCGTCCAACCATAAGCGAGGCAATTTTTTGGGCACTAGATTTAAGAAACTGACATTTAAAGAGTTATGGCACGTAGTATATATACCTTCTCTGAGATGGTATGGTACATATCTAATGCATCACCAAAGCTTATAAGTGGCTTTTGTCCCAGGATGCTCGGAAGACTGAGCTGCATTAGTAGGATGTGCAGCATTTCCTGGTTCCTACGTGAATAAAATGCACAAGTAAAAATGTGCACAAGGAAATAACGGCTGATATGTAACAGAATGTAGTCACTTTTGCGTAACTGGAAGGTTCCATCAGTAGCTGGGTAAAGCATGAGAGACTGAAGGAATGATGTCGTTTTCGGAGTTTGTGGACCATCACCAATTGAAATGTGAGATGAAGGAACTGAAAACGATTACCATAATTTTACTAATTTGATTACTTTTTTGTTTTTGTTGCTCGCAGGGTTTACTCATAGGAAAACAACAACTAATAATTAATAATTGATATGAAAATCAAAAGAAACCATAAACTAAACAAACCTTGTATGGGAATCTGGGATCCAACAGGTTCTATATCGTCAGAGCCAATTTCCAGTGTCTGGGGCATAGCACCAATTCCAATGCTAACAAGGCCAGATGAGTAAATGCTACCACATGCTACCACTTATTTGGTCAGAAGTAGAGATGCAGATATCATGGAAAATCCACCTCCTGACTAAGCGGGGGGGAGAAGTAGAAATACATTTGAGCTCCGGGTGGGTGGACCGATTCTGGCCTAGAAAACAGAAAATATTGCAAATAAAATGACAAAATTAAATGAGATACAAATAAAGATCACAAAGATGAACTAGAGACTATATATCTGGCCACGTGAATCAACTAGATGTCCTAGAATTTTTCAAAGAATCACCTCATAAACTCGTTGTGAATGTGATAAGTGGCCTGGCTTAGCACAAAGAGCTCATTTGACCTTGCGCATAAAGGCTGGCATAAGAAAAAGTGGCACAACACTTCTCTGTGCTTTCTCCAAACAGAAATTTGTTTATCTATTTCCCCATCAATCGTTTGGACTGCATGTAAACAAAGTTACAATGCAACAAGGACAAAATCCAAACAATATGAATTCCAAACCCATACACAATGGACTAAATTAACACAACACTTTGAACAAATTTTTATCAGTTATTTGCTAGTATTATTGCTCTAATAAGTAAATCCCACTCAACCGAAAAAACATCAACAAAATCCACATTTAGCACAGAGAAAATATCAAGAGACCATTGTAACTCTCCACACTGTAAATCATGTGGCCTTACCATTTAGGACCTACTTAGTATACACTGGAAGGAACTTCATCATCCAGTTGGTTAAAAGTGCGTATGTTTTTCAGACATGATATAAATCAATGATTACATGACACGGAAACATGCAAGGCCTATGTATTTCTTTAATCTTGATAAAGGCTTCCAAATTTATTTAAACTAAATCATGAAACCTACCAGTGAAACAAAAGTCACAAGAAAGCCTTAATTAACTTTTCTTCCAGAAACAGATCAAAGAGAGAGAGTAAAAGACGGAAATATAAGAAATGCACTTGGTCTTGTTTAGAAGCAGCATAAATTCATTTTCCCAACCTTTTCACCGACTGGTGTATTAATAGGTCTTGTAATCCATATTCACCGGCTGGTGTAGTTATTTCACTAGCTATGCAATTAAGCATTCCAGAATTTGATCAGATTGGCCTAAACATCTATCGATGTAGAAAGATGGTGGAAAAAATCAGATTTCACCAAGGAGAAGCACATACCATTTTCTAACCATTTTCTAATCGAACAGATCACACTCTGAGAGCTGAGAAAGAAACTAGGAAAATTTAGCCAGTAGCCACACTCATTCGAACAAGGATTAACAAATTAGTGCACAAAATCATTTACTTCTCAAAATTGGACGGACTTTATCCAACACAGAGAAAATGCTCAAGGCAACACTACTAGGTACAGCCCTACTCATCTAGATAAAGATGCTCCCCTTATTTTAGTAATTTCAAGTAGAAGAGGGGATCTTGTTGTGTTCATTGGTCAAACTCAACCTTTCTTCTTCTCAAAATCAACTCTAAATGCACAATGTAACAATACTAAATTAGGTGATGCTACTATGGATTCAGCAGCCCTCAGCCACACTGACCTAAACCATGTAATCTAAGCAAAAACGTAATCAATCCATTTAAAACACCCCCAAAATGATGAACAAATTGATCTAAACTATACAAAGAAAAAAAAAAGAAAATACAAACTGATTACCTGAAGACGCGGTGGCTGTTGAGAGGAACGGCGGCGGAGGTTTAGCGAGAGGCTTCTCGGTGCGGCTTGACTCTCCATTCTACTCGGACTATAATCACTGACGGACCCAAGTGGGGTCGGCCGACCCCACCGCCAGCCACCGAGCATTGCCGGAAAACTTGAATAATCGACCTTTGACCTCCGACCCCACGGAAGGTCCACCTCCTCCGAATCCTTCAGTATTTGAAGATAAACAAGAGGGGAATAAGAAAACTTGTTGTGAAGACTAGAGGAGGAATATGGGGAAGTCCGGAGGCAGAAAAGTTCAGAGTTCTTCCTTTTTTTCAAATCGAGGGCTCACTAAATGAGTCGAGGAAGACAACCGTTTCTTCCCTTTTTTCAAATCCAGGCTCACTTAAAAAGTTAATGACTGATTTAATTGAATAAGTAAATTGGTTTGATTGTTATTGTTATTTAATGGTCATTCCCCTTCTAATTCTATACGTAATTTTCATTTTTTTATTGGCCAATCCATTGTAATTCTATTTCATTCAAATTATTGACAATAACCAAGAAAATATTATTTTAAAATATCTAAATATAAATTTATAAAAAATATTTTAAAACACATAATTTTACTTAAATTTTATTTTATTCATATTATTGATAAATAACAAAGAAATTATTATTTAAATATAAATTTATAAATAAATATTTAAATTATTGAAACCATGATTTTACTTCAACAATTTTATAGGAGTAATTTTTAGATATGAAAACTCTTAGAAATGTACTTTAAAAAATAGAACTAGTTAAATTTTATTATTTTAATAGTTTTTAAAATATAATATTATATATATTATTAATACTTTGTTATATTCGATCCCACGAAATTCATATCCTAGATCCTCAAGCATTCAATATGTCCTAATTTCCTCCTTTCTATAAGAGTTTATTTGTATTAATTTCCTCCTTTCTATAGGAGTTTATTTTTTTTAAAAAATATATCATGAAAAAAATAACTTTAGAGTTTTTCTCTGAAAATCAATTAATTAACACAACAAATTAAAGAAAAGTATCTTTTCATTTGCTTTAGCGATGGAACCAACTCTAAATACAAAGGAAATTCAACAGATGAACAAAATTCTAGACTTCCTTACCTAGACATTTTGCTACGGGTGATGGGCACAAAAGAGATGGAAGGAATTGGTCGAGAGAGATGGAGAAGATGGATGAGTGTTGCTGGTTTGAGAACGGCGGCCAGAACAAGGTAAATTGAAAGCGGCAACACATTGATAGACGTACCTTGATCACACATGCATGCTCGACTTTCACATCTCCAATTGAAATAGGCAAGGTAAACATGCATGGGTCGGTCCGCTTTGATGGCATCCTCCTCTTTAGGATTACCGCTAAAACACTCTCTCCGATCACTATCTTCCCATCGGATTTGGTCTTCCTAGCAAAAATTCCTTGATGAACTTGTTGAAAAGAGGTAATTTCAGAGCTTGTAGGAATGGTGGGTTGATCTCCAGTTTGCCAAGAAATTCCATGAAATCCACGGGATCTTTTTTCTTCTTCGTGACCTCCCCTCTCGATAAGGGAATGGTTTAACTTGCTTGACTGTGTTGCTGGAATTTCCCTTGGAAGACTCTTCAATTTCCATCCTTATTTTTTCACTCTCCACTTCAGTTCATGGACTTAGGGGGAACGGTTCAGCCATCTGGGGTAGTGGCTTCCTCAAGTCATCGATCTAGATGCCATCCCATGTTTCCGCTTCCCCTGTTTCAGTATCTTCATTCTGCTAGACCGAGTTATCTCATTCCTCGCTTACCACAGTAGGTACTCCTTCATTAATCTTCATTGTCGGTCCCTTGTACTCTCGTCCTAATCTCAAGGTGATTTGGTTGATGTTTGTCCTATTCGGTGGCTTGACTGTAGCTGGGATTCTTCCTTCGTTCCCACGCATCTCACTTAAGGAAGTAGCTATCTAAGAAAGTTGTTTTGCAAACATATCCATGGCCGCCTTTTGTCCCTGTTGGGCGTCCTGTAGCTTATGCACCACGTCGTTATTCGTTTGCATGTTGTTCTGAAGGTGTTGTTGTGAGCTGACATACTTGGATTTTACATGGTTTTAGAGGGTGGTTTTGTATGAATTTGATCATATTTCATCTATTATTAGGCGTGTTTATATCTATTTTTCTATTATGTTGGTATGTTGATCATTTTGTTAAGAATGTGTAAAAAAAGGTACAAAATATGTCGATGTGCAACAGCCTTGGTTTGAGAAAGTTTTACTGGAGATTTTAAAGTCTAATCAGCCCCCAAGCGGAGTCCCGTAGAAGTGCTTCACATGGGTATCTTTAACGCCTCAAGTGGAGTCCCGTAGAAGAAGTTATAGCAGTTTTATGAACATTGTCCAGAAATCTCACGCGGCTGGGTGAATTATTACCCTGTAAATTCACCTGGCCGTGTGTCTCAAATTCAGCTTCGGAGAGTCAGAAAGGGGTCGAAAATGACCACCCGAGTGATAGGTGCATAAGTAACGAATTTCTTGTTTGCCTTGATTCATGCTATTACCCGAGTGAGAATTATGCCTTAATCTTTTCATGTGTGATGTATTATTGAAGGGAGAGAGGGTGATGTGATGTGCTAGGTCGAGATACCAAGTCCTATGAACCCACTAGATCACTTGGTCTAGGAACTCAATGGAACACGGAATGCTCTGTCGTTGTACACACAAAACTCCCCTTCAAAGATCCCTCAACCCGAATACTATGGATTAGTATAGAGAAGTAGGGGTCGATCCCACGAAGACGGACACGTAAGAAAGCATTTAGAGACTCTTGACAAAGGCAGCTGCTGCCACGCAAACTGGGTTGAGATATAACTACAACTAGACCTAGGCAAGAAATGTAACACTAGACCTAGAAAACTGTAAAGATGCTGAGATCAAACTTCCTCATGACTGCTAGATATTAAATTCACTTCCTAGACCGTGTAAACGACTACCTAATTTAGCTAGACAGAAAACGAATAACAGTGGGGACCATCATTCCAGAAATAGCAGGTACGGCAGAAAAGCTGCTAATAACGAACTGGGAATTTAACTAACAACGACATGCATTTCTCTAGCTGAATCAGACACGAAGATGAAGGAAACAGAGCACATACCCTGATTCGAACAGAATATAAAAGTTTGGTCGTCGGAAACTTGCAACAAACCGGAAATAACACAGATCTACATAAACTAGACGGAGCGATATAAAAACACGAAGGCTAGGCATCAAATTAAACCAACTCTGTTCAGATCTCTCATCGGATGCTTAATCCACTCCGGATCCAAGCGATCCGAGTCCTACAACAACCAGAATCATCCCCATAACTTCCGATTCTAAAGATCTACTCCGATCAACAACCAATTCAAACAATTCTACTCAGATTCAGTGAGCAAATGCGAAAAGCATCCAAAACAAGTACTAGCACGAACTCCAGAAAAACACAGTAACTGAAGCAGAAACAAACACCATCAACATTATAGAAAATAACTTGCATAAACCCACAGAATAAAGGGTAAACAGAGTGCCGAGCTTCGAACAGCGAAGCTCGTGAAATCCACAAAATAACGAGAAATAAATTGGAAATTATTTCTTCGCCCTCGACAGGACGGTGGTACACCGAAATAAAACTACTGTAAACAGGAATTGAACCCAAACAGGAACCCCCGAATTTCCCAAAAAGAACTCAAGTGTGTAAGAGAAAAGTGAGCTCCTAGCTACAATCCGTAACGAGGCCTCCACCGAGAAGGTCCCTCTAGAATGCATGCTTCCTTCCTTATATAGGCGCGGACATAATCTTCTAGAAGCCTTCGTAGAAATCTCCATTCTACCCTTCAGCTCTGAGATTTCCTCCGTCTTGCAATTTCCTCCACAATGCTCACTTTTTCGCCAGTTTCCTCGGACCATGTGATTGTCCTCTCTCTTTATTGGACCTGGCAAAATTCTTCTACATACCTGGCTTAAGACGTGTGTTAGACCCCGTAATGTCATGAATTTATCCCCTAGACCTATGCATGAAATTAGCCTTATCAAACTGCTCACACTTAAACCATGCTTGTCCTCAAGCATGAAAGACAAGAAAAAGAATAAGACGAATTTCAATGCACGGTTCCTATGAACGACTCTACAAACAAGACACGAACAAAGTACAGACTCCTAGATCTAGACATACTACAGACACACAAAAAGGGAACAAACACAAAGGAAAACAAAACACATAAGCATGAACCAGTTTCAACTTTTAGACGATCGTCCCCACAAGCTTAAGTTCTATCCGATCGTCTACAATCTTCAAATCCTCCCCTTTCCCTCTTCTGCCTAAACGGTCTTTCACTTCGTCAAGATAGCCTATCGATTTCCCAGCTGTTAGGTTCGCTCAATCACTCATTCCTCACTAGGGATGTTAGGATCGAAGCGCTCTAAAATCAAAGTTACACCACTGATGCGTCGGGTTATGAGAGTTTCTCCTCTTACTACTCCTTTTCTCTATTAATTTCCTGGGTCAGGTTACTATTGCTTCCTGCCTTTAAGGAATTTTTCCCTTTCTCTATAACAGATTTTTTCTATATATTTTTTTTTCTTTTTTTCTTTTCTGGACTTCGTCCAGCTTATACCTCCAAATTCTTTCAATTTACTCCTCCCCCTGGACTTCGTCCAGCTTATACCTCCAAATCTTTTCAATTTACTCCTCCCCTAAACTTCGTCCAGCTTATACCTCCAAAACCCATTCTTCCCTTTATACTCTACTCCCTAAGCATCAAGTGGCTGCCCATTTTTTTACAAGTCAGCTCAAAGTGTTTAGGCTTATAACTCGCTCTTATAGTAGGGCTGCACAACTAGGTTATCTAAGGCATCTTCTATCGTCCTTACTTCATTCAGGCCGCATTCAGCTTATTAAGGAAAAAGGCATCAAAGTTGACATGCATCCTATCTTCAATCGCTCTCACTAAGGGGATCTTTCCTTATTATATCACTAGCCCATGCTATACACAAACACAAAAACCTAGACAAAAAAACAAAAGAAACTGCACTTACTCCCTCGCCCTCCCACATCACTCCGGCTTGTCCCCAAGCTATCCTAGTGAAGGGGGGAAACAGGGAAGGAAAACAGTACAAACCAAGACAAAACAAACAACCAATAAGCAAAAAAAAAATACAAACTTCTCACACTTAGACCGAACATCGGGCTAAGTGGGAGAAGGTACAACACACTTAAGCAAAACATGTTTGAAAACAAAACAACCTCTTCTCACACTTAGACCAAACATTGGGCTAAGTGTGTGAAGGCACAACACATATAAACAAGTTAAAGCATGCTGAGCACATAACACATAACTGAAAAGAAAGAAGAAAAAAAAACGAAATTGAAACGCCAGACTCCCAGGTCAAGGGTTTAACAAATGATAACTCAAGTTGCCTACGGAGTCTGGTATTTCGAAAATATTTTTGGAAGATTATTATTTTTTACTTTGTTTGGGATTTTCTTGTTTAAAGAAAAGCGATTAAATATTTACACTTTCTTTCAAGTATTCTTGAGATCCCCTGGGTCAGGGTATGGATAAAAAAACTTCTCAATTTACTTGACCCAGGATTTCTTCAAGAACACTTCCTTCCTATAGTGGTTAGGCGATATCAGGGAGTGCGCGTAGAGGCACTTCGTCCACTACACACAGCTCCGAGTTATCCCTAAATACCTTCACGCGATGACCATTGACGAGGAAAGGCACATAATTCGAGGCACCTCCTTGGATCTCTACTGCTCCATTTGCACGAAGGCCAACGATAGTATATGGTCCGATCCACTTGGACTTTAGCTTTCCAGGCATCAGCTTAAGCCTGGACTGGAATAGAAGAACTTTCTGCCCAACTTGTAGTTCCTTGGTCCGGAGATTCTTATCATGCCAGAGCTTAGTCTTTTCCTTGTACCACATCGCGAACTCGTAAGACTCAAGCCTCAATTCTTCCAGCTCCTGGAGCTACAGTTTTCTTTCTTCCTCACAAGCTTGAGGGTTCATGTTAATCTCCTTGACCGCCCAGTATTCCCTGTGCTCCAATCCTACCGGCAAGTAGCACATCTTGCTGAACACTAACCTGTGAGGAGACATCCCAATGGGCGTTTTATATGCTGTTCTGTAAGCCCATAGTGCGTCGTCAAGCCTCTTACTCCAGTCTTTCCTTGACGGGTTCACCGTCTTCTCTAGTATTGCTTTGATCTCCCTATTTGATATTTCCGCCTGGTCGTTAGACTGAGGATGATATGGTATGGACAACCTGTGGTGGACTCCATATTTTTTCATTAGAGCTTCAATCGTTCGGTTCCGGAAGTGAGTTCCTTGATCCGAAATAACAGCCCTAGGCACTCCATACCTACTAAAAATATTACACTTAAGAAATTTGGCCACCTCACCGGCTTCACAAGAGGTAGTAGCCTTGGCCTCTATCCATTTCGACACATAATCCACCGCCACAAGGATATATGTGTATCCGTATGAAGAAGGAAATGGCCACATGAAATCCATTCCCCATACATCGAAGATCTCACAAACAATCACAGGGACCTGCGGCATTTCGTCCCTCTTGGAAATTCCCCCTGCCTGTTGACATTTTTCACAATTTTGACAAAATTCGAAAGCATCTTTATGCAATGTAGGCCAGTAAAAACCACTGTCTAACACTTTCCTCGCGGTCTTCCTAGGTGCAAAGTGACCTCCACACACTAGGGCATGGCAGTGATTGAGCACATCTCTCTGTTCCCATTCTAGAATACACCTTCTAATTACCTGGTCGGCTCCCATTCTCCATAGATACGGGTCGTCCCAAAAGTAGTACTTGGCTTCACTTTTCAGTTTCATCTTCTGAGCCCGGGAGATTTCTTGTGAACTGGGCACCTCTCTAGTGACCAAGTAATTTGCTAGGTCCGCGAACCACGGTTCAGCATTTATCCGGCAGTTCCCTTTCTCGGCATCCCCTGTACCTATTAACGCCATAATCTTTTCCCAACTGATAGGTCTTGGAAATGCTTTCAAATAGTACAAATGTTCCTCGGGGAATGCATCTGGTATTGCTTCCTCGGTCTCCCCTTAGAAAATACGACTCAGGTGGTCAGCCACCTTGTTCTCTGTTCCTTTCTTGTCTTTAACCTCCCAATCAAATTCCTCTAGAAGTAACACCCAACGGATCAAGTTCGATATAAGAAGATATCGAAGTCTCTCGAAGACAAGTTCGATAAGTGAACAGTTTTACTCAATAACACCTTATCATTGATGGGATATACGTTGGAAACAATGAGTTATACCTTAAAGAAACTACCATAACATCAGTACCTTCTACAACACGCGAGTTGTGGACTAGAGGCAAGTCTAGTCTAGCACATCACAAGGTGTGGAGTTATTCCCAACACATGTTTTGGAAAAGGTATCCAAGTAATTGGAGTTGTGTACTGAGGTATGTTTTAAGGTTGTCCCATATGATAGAAAAGGTACATGTTCTATAATCTTCATGTAATAATGGAGTGCTCATTTCAGTTGGAAGAAGCTCGGCCAGAAAGGAGTTCGGTAAGCTCGGCTTACCGAGCTGGAACTAGCTTGGAACTAGCAGAAGAAGAAGGAAGCTCGGCTTTGAGCGCGGCTTTGAGTTCGGCTTTGAGCCGAGAAGACAGTTGGTCTTGAGCCGAGAAGCAAAGGAGTTCGGTTTGTGTACCGAGAAAGGAGTTCGGTTTATGAACCGAGAAGGGAGCTCGGTTGTGAGCCGAAGAGAGTGCTCGGTTGTGAGCCGAAAAGAAAGTTCGGTCTTGAGTCAAGAATAGAGTTCGTCTTGAGCCGGGAAAAGAAGAAGCAACAGTTCGGGCTTGAACCGAGAAGGAAGTTCGGCCTAGAGAAACTAGCCGTTGGTGCAGCAGTTAGTTAGCCGAGATGTAGCAGTTATTCTTCTTGCTTTCTTGATTCTTCTTGTAGTTAGTTAGTAGCAGTTGCTACTTGATTGTAGAGCTTTAAATAGCTCAAAACCATGTACGTAGTTAGAAGTGAAAATCAATAAAGAGTTTTCAAGGTTTCTCTCCAAGATTACCATCTTCGATACTCTAAGTGTGAGTGTGTGTTCTTCTGCATTGTGAGTGATCATACAACTGTGAGTGTGTGTGTGATTCACCTGAGTGTGTGAAAGTCTTGTGCGTATTGAATCCCAACAAGTGGCGCCGTCTGTGGGAAGATGGCAGCAAGGCTTGATGCAGAAAAGTTCACAGGCAAGAATGATTATAGCCTGTGGAAGATGAAGATGAAGGCGGTCTTGATTCAACAAGGCTTGGCCGCAGTTCTTGCAAATACAGAAGAGAAAGGAAAGGCTCCAATGCTTGATGATAAAGCTCAGGCAAAGATGGAGGAGATGCAGCTCAAGGCACATTCTGCAGTGATTCTGTGCCTTGGAGATAAGGTCTTGAGGGAAGTTCAAGAAGCCAAGACTGCGGTGGAGATCTTGAACAGGTTAGATGAAGTTTACCTGGCAAAATCTTTGGCTAACCGGCTGTATCTCAAGAAGAGGCTCTATGCCTATAGTTTTTCTGGTGAAAAATCTATCATAGAGCAGTTGGAGGAGTTCAATAAGATCATTGATGATCTGGGCTCTGTGGATGTTAAAATTTCAGATGAAGACAAGGCCATTCTTACATTGAATGCCTTGCCTAGCTCGTATGACCAGTTGAGTGATGCAATTATCTATGGCAGAGATAAGGCTATCACCTATGCAGAAGTCTACTCGGCCTTGATGGCTAAGGAACTCCAGAAGACTACCAGCAGAAGCTCTGCAAGCTCCAATGTTCAAACTGCAGAGGCCTTGAATGTGAAGAAGTTCAAAAAGCAGAACTTCAAGAAAAAGTTTGAGGGCTCTAAACCCTCAAGTTCTGATGCTCAGAAGGAAACCAGAGCATGTTTTTGGTGCAAGAAACCAGGGCACTTGAAGAAGGACTGCCATGCCTGGAAGAGAAAACTAGCCTCTGAGGGCCACAACACTTCTGATTGTGTAGAGAGTACTGATCCCCCTGCTCAACTCATGAATGTAAGTGATAATGGGATCAGTCACAGGTGGATAATGGACTCAGGGTGCAGCTTCCATATGTGCCCCAACAAATCTTGGTTTCATGATCTTCAGGAAGCATCAGGGACTGTAGTTCTTGGAAATAACCATGTGTGTCAGATCAAAGGGATAGGGAAAGTGAAGCTAAGTTTGCAAGATGGCTCTATAAAGATCCTAACTGGGGTGAGGTATATTCCGGAAGTGAAAAGAAATCTCATCTCATTGGGAATGCTGGAGGAGAAAGGGTTCACCATATTGATGAGTCAGGGAAAGATGCTTGTGAAATCTGGGAATGCAGTGATGATGGAGGCTGACAGAGAGCACATTCTCTATTATCTGAAGGCTAAGGCTGTTGATGGAGAAAGCAATGCAGTGTCAGATGATTCCATAATGCTATGGCACAAGAGATTGGGCCATCCAGCAGAAGGAAGCTTGAAAGAACTCATCAAGAAGGGCCTGATCTCTGGAGATTTCAACAAGATGGACCCCTGTGAGCAGTGTATACTTGGAAAAGCAAAGAAGGCACCCTATCCTACAGGTATTCACTCTTCTACAGCCCCATTAGACTACATACATAGTGATCTCTGGGGCCCTTCACCTGTAAGCTCAATTGGTGGTGGGAAATACTACCTTGCTATTATTGATGACTACACTAGGAAACTGTGGGTGTATATACTGAAAGAAAAATCAGAGACATTCACAAAATTCAAGATATGGTGTAAAGAGGTGGAGCTAGAGAAGGGAAGGAGTGTTAAATGCCTAAGAACTGACAATGGCTTGGAATTCTTGTCTACTGAGTTTGATCTGTTTTGCAAAGAGAAGGGTATGAAGAGGCACCGCACTGTTCCTGGTAACCCCCAGCAAAATGGTGTTGTGGAGAGGATGAATAGGACTATCCTAGAGAGAGTAAGGTGCTTGTTACTCAGTTCTGGTCTGAGCAACAGATTTTGGGGAGAGGCTGTGTATACAGCAGCCTATCTCATAAATAAGTGTCCATCTACTGCCCTTAAGTCTGAGACTCCTGATTACATGTGGTATGGAGCCCATAGTGACTACTCAAAATACAAGGTGTTTGGGTGTGCAGCCTATGCTCATGCTAGGCAAAGTAAGCTTGAGGCTAGGGCTCTAAAATGCATATTGCTGGGTTATCAGAGGGGTGTTAAGGGGTATAGGCTCTGGTGCATTGAGCCTGGTAGGCAGAAGGTGGTGGTGAGTAGGGATGTTGTGTTCTTGGAGGATCAGATGCCATACTTAAAAAGGAAGCTGGACTCCAATGAAATTGAGAGTGATTTCCTCAAGGTGGAGCCAGTGGGACTTTGCCAAGGAGCAGGTGGAGCCTCTGACTCAGAAAGTGAGTCTGAACCAGAGGATGATGGTGCTCTAGCTCGAGGTAGAAAAATTGATGAGCCTACAGCAGACTCTGCCAGAGAGTACCAGATAGCAAGAGATAGAGGCAGAAGAAATACAAGACCACCTGAAAGGTTCTCTGATGTGGTCTACTATGCACTTTGTGCTGCTGAGGGCATTGATATTGCAGATCCTCTCACATATAAAGAAGCCATGAAGAGTAAAGACAGAGAAAGGTGGATTGAAGCCATGAATGAGGAAATGGAATCTTTTCTCAAGAACAAAACATGGATCTTGGTGGATAAATCCAGACTGACTACAGATGGAAAAGAAAGGAGGCTGATCAGTTGTAAGTGGTTGTTTAAGAAAAAGATTGAGACCACTGATAAAGATAGAATCAGATTCAAGGCAAGGCTGGTGGCTAGGGGCTTCACACAGCAAGAAGGAATTGATTTCAATGAAGTATTTGCTCCAGTTGTTAAGCACACTTCTATTAGGATCTTGTTGGCAGTTGTGAACCAGCTAGACTGGGAGCTACAACAGCTTGATGTGAAGACAGCCTTCCTCAATGGGGATCTAGAGGAGACTATCTTTATGGAACAGCCAGAGGGCTATGTAAAGACTGGAGAAGAAGGCAAGGTGTGCCTGCTACAGAAAAGTCTTTATGGACTTAAGCAAAGTCCTAGACAGTGGAATAAGAAGTTTGATGCACAGATGAAGAAGATTGGCTTCTCCAAGTCAGAATATGATGATTGTATTTACATCAAGAAGGCAGGCAGGACTCCCATTGCCTACCTATTACTCTATGTGGATGATATGCTACTTGCAGGCCCTTCTATGACAGAAATTCAGAAAGTTAAACAAGATCTGAAGTCGAGCTTTGAAATGAAGGATCTAGGAGAGTCAAGGAAGATCCTAGGCATACATATTCAGAGAGATAGAGGCTGCAAGAAGCTGTGGATGCTGCAAACTGATTATATTGACAAAGTTATGCAGAGATTCAGAATGGAGAATGCTAAACCTGCCTCAACACCCTTGTCCCAGAGTTTCAGATTATCAAAGGAACAAGCTCCTAAAACTAAGCAAGAGGCTGATGAGATGGAGGCTATCCCTTATGCTAGTGTTGTTGGGAGTATCATGTACACTATGATTTGTACAAGACCAGATCTGGCTCATGCTATCTCAGTGACTAGCAGATACATGGCAGACCCGGGGAAGGAGCATTGGAATGCTCTTAAATGGATATTGAGGTACATGAAGTCAACTAAGGACTGGGGGATTGTGTTCAGTGGCTGGGAAGGTGGATCTGAGGAGGTTGTGCAGGGGTATTGTGATGCAGACTATGCTGCAAATCTGGACACCAGAAAGTCTCAAACAGGTTATGTGTTCACCATGTTTGGAACTGTGATCAGTTGGAAATCAGGTCTGCAGAGTGTAGTTGCTCTCTCAACTACAGAATCAGAGTATATAGCTCTCACTGCAGCTGTACAGGAAAGCTTTTGGATCCAGGGAGTAATTTCTGATTTTGGTTTTGACCAAGAAACAATGGTGATTCATTGTGACAGCAGCTCAGCTATATGCTTGGCTAAACATCCGGGTTTCCATGAGAGGAGCAAGCATATAGACATAAAGTTGCACTTTATTAGAGATGAGATTGAAAGGGGAAGGGTGAAGGTGGTTAAGATTAACACCTTGCACAATCCGGCAGATATGCTAACTAAATCTCTAAGTAGAGACAAGTTTGATCATTGCAAGAAGTTGATCAATGTTTGTGCAAGAACTGAGATGAGCCCTCAGGTGGAGAATTGTAATAATGGAGTGCTCATTTCAGTTGGAAGAAGCTCGGCCAGAAAGGAGTTCGGTAAGCTCGGCTTACCGAGCTGGAACTAGCTTGGAACTAGCAGAAGAAGAAGGAAGCTCGGCTTTGAGCGCGGCTTTGAGTTCGGCTTTGAGCCGAGAAGACAGTTGGTCTTGAGCCGAGAAGCAAAGGAGTTCGGTTTGTGTACCGAGAAAGGAGTTCGGTTTATGAACCGAGAAGGGAGCTCGGTTGTGAGCCGAAGAGAGTGCTCGGTTGTGAGCCGAAAAGAAAGTTCGGTCTTGAGTCAAGAATAGAGTTCGTCTTGAGCCGGGAAAAGAAGAAGCAACAGTTCGGGCTTGAACCGAGAAGGAAGTTCGGCCTAGAGAAACTAGCCGTTGGTGCAGCAGTTAGTTAGCCGAGATGTAGCAGTTATTCTTCTTGCTTTCTTGATTCTTCTTGTAGTTAGTTAGTAGCAGTTGCTACTTGATTGTAGAGCTTTAAATAGCTCAAAACCATGTACGTAGTTAGAAGTGAAAATCAATAAAGAGTTTTCAAGGTTTCTCTCCAAGATTACCATCTTCGATACTCTAAGTGTGAGTGTGTGTTCTTCTGCATTGTGAGTGATCATACAACTGTGAGTGTGTGTGTGATTCACCTGAGTGTGTGAAAGTCTTGTGCGTATTGAATCCCAACACTTCACAGCAAGATATGTGTTTGTTTACACGAATACTAGATTCTTTGATGAAGATTATGAGGAGAACTACAAGCCTAACACACATGATAATTCTCAAGATAATGAGAATATCTATTTTCCATCTTAACCAAGAAGTCATACCATTAGAAACTTATGCACTAATAAAATCAATGTTTGTACCTAAGATTGTAAGAGTCGTGTCGTAGTGGGAGCGTTCTTTGCGAACATAATAAGTTCATGGGTCTAAAAGAGTCTTAAGACTCAGTCTTAGATCAACTTGAACATAATCCATGTAACTACAAGGACGCAATGACTTATTCAGATAATCATTATTGATAAGATGATAGATTCTGAATAACAATCTTAAATAGACAAGAATGTTTGCAAGACTTGCGATACTACCCATAGACTATTTCAGTCAGTGGGAGCTAGTAGACTTGCAAGTGTAAGCATGGATCTCAAAAGGCTAGAATAATGGCAAAGGGTTATACCCAGAGAGAATTATATTCTCGTCTGCCATTTTTGCCTAAGTCGATCTGTATATTGTCTATTGTAGCCTACATAAATTAGGATGTATTTACTATGATTGTCAAGACAGTTTTCTTTAAGTAGAAGTCTTGAGGAGATCATCTGCATGGAACATCTTAATGGTTATGTAATACAGGACAAGAAAGTGCACTAAGAGGGTTGAAAGTGCACTATATTTGGTATTCTTGGTACTCTATGATGATGACATCTATAAAAGTTGATAAACAACTAAGAGGGTTATCTAGCGTAGGAAACTGGTCGTCTACCCAGCTTAAGGATGATGGATTTAAGATACTCTAGTTACATTCTAAGCATCTGTGTCATTAGATTGCTAGAAAAAGAATGTATGTTTTCTTAAAGAATCCTACATCTACACAATACTTAGTCACTTTAGCATTGAAAATTCCAAGAAAAGGTTTTTCTTTTTCTAGACGGAATTATTTTGTCTCTAGTCAAGTGTTTTTCGACATTGAATGAGATCAAGAAGAATGAGACAAGTTCCATAATTGGAAGTCTCATATATGCTATGATGTGTATTAAGTTAGATATTAGCTTTGTCGTTGGCATAGAAGCATGATATCATTTTAACCATGGCCAAGGACATTGGATTGGGTAAAGAATATACTATAGTACTTGAAGAAGACTAAACGGTATGCTCTAGTTTACCAGACATCCATGTTATGTCCTTTATGTTACATCGACTCGATTTTATAATTGATTGATGATCGAGTTATCCTCTGACTATGTGTTAACGTTAGGAGTTGAAAACTGAGTCATGAAGGAGTGTGATTACATCACAGACTCTTTCATGAAAATTACAAGTGTGGTTTCATCATAAACTACTAAGGTAGTTGTTAATCTCAGTAACTTCCAAATAGCTTTGACCGTGATTCCGAGTATATGTATGAGTATTATATTTTGTTATAATTACTCTAGTCATATGTCTAACTCAAGGGAAACACAAGCTGATGAAGCTAAACAATCACATATAGCGGAAGTATGAAATTAATTAAGGAAAAGTGCGCAGCGAGACATTATGGGTACCAAGATATCATCAGAGAACAACCAGGCAGAATTTTTTTTACAAAATGCCTATATGGTAACATGATTTACACATGAGGTGAAAAGTATGGTAGTTCGATGTATCATGGTTCGAGACCTGCTTAGAGTATAAGTGGGAGAGTTTTGGCAGTGGGTATACTCGAAAGCATTATTTTGAGTATAAGTGGGAGATTGTTAGGATTGGTATACTGAAAAGCATATTTCGAGCATGTTGCACGGATAGAATTGCTTGTGTACAATAAACTATACAATCCACTTTTAACCCAAGGTGAGAAGAATTAATTTTATCGCATTGGTGTTTACTTATGCATTTATAAGATGTTTCTCAAACATTTAAATGTATAAGAAGCAAATAAGTCTAATTCTTCTGCATAGTAGACTGGTCATGAACGACGTTCACAGAAGGTGACGCAGTCGGTCCTTTGTAGAAGAGAAATAGAATTTCACAATCTAGATAGGCTTTGGCTACCTATCGTGAAAGGTTGCAGTGTCAGTCCGCATGTTTCCTTTCCTTAGGAAATAAACGACACTAGTGTGGTATAGCACTGAAGGATCTAACAGTTGAGATAAGTCTTTCTTGCTATTTACTGAAAGACGAGGTCTCAGTGATTGTTATTTCTTAATCATTGTTGATATAACATTGAGCATTAGATATTGATTATGCACTACTTTGATTTATCAAATGGTGTGAATTTTTCGCAATCCAAGAATCGTGATATCTTGGGTAGTGGTGATTAATGTCTAGAGGTGCTAGTATTGTTATTGCAATGAATCATGTGCTGGGTGAGTCCAGTTTGATAATATCCTGAAGAGGTGTTCGAAAAAGGTTTTATTATTCTGAAACCCGGCCGGTTGGAATTTATTCCAGAATAATAAATAAAGATTTTGAACTAGACAACTCTTGGAAAAAGATATTAATTAATTAAAGTCAAATAGCAGGCTTAAATTAATTAATGGACATAAACACGGGAAATAATAAATTAAAGAGGTAAAGCCCGGATTACTAATAATATGGGATTGGACGGGCAGTCAATATTATTTTACTGTAGTGGCTGATAATAATATTCTGTTGGACTTGTATTAAATTGGGGTTCAATTTAATTAGTAAAGGTCTAACAGGTTTGGCCCAAGTTCGACCTCCATTGATCCCTAATCTGGCCCATCATAACTCTATATATAAAAGAGATTAGAGAGAAGAGAAATTAATTAATTTTTCAAAAATTTCGTTCCTCTCTCTCTCCAGAAGGAACGATTCTTTCACTTCTCTCCAGATCTGAAATTCTGTCTTCTTTCTAATCAAGCCCCTTTCGATTCTGACAAGCTTTGCCCTCCCAAAGGTTAGATTCTGAGTTCCGGATACAGATTAGAAGATTCTTGGTTGAGTACGAAGAACATCACGTGGAGAAGGCGCAAGCAATCGACGATTCTTTAGAGAATCAGATCGGTAATTCTAAACCGTAGGAATTCATGTTTTAGGTTTTAATTCCTTTTACATGAATTATGTGCGTTCTTGGATGCAATTCTGTGTTTAACATGTAGTTAATTAATCCCATAATCGGTCAAATAGATCTGTATGTATGATTTATTTGTGAATGCATGACTTCCGCTGTGCAAGGGGCTCCAAACCCCAGCACCTTGGCCCTGTGTAGTTGCATGTGCAACCTAGCCATATTCCAATCTTCTGAACTTCTCTTTTACTTGCTAGTTTTGTTACTGGTTCTTGCATTTACCAAATTGTATGCTTAAGTGTGCAGGGATTTCAGATGGTGAACAACTTGGAGTCAGAACCAGTTATGGTGTTTGACTAAAGCTAGGCTTTTTCTTGTATCTACATCTTGTATCTTGTTTCTATCTTTTGTCCTTGGCCGGTTCAATTGTGAGATTGACCATCTCACTATTGCGGTGTAACAAGAGAGGTTTCGGTGTTTAGTGAATCCCATCAATCTGGTTCCTACATTAATTAAATTAACTAGATAAGAGGAGTCTGAGGACTTAGTGGCCAGAAAGGTTGCCCAACGAGAACTCCTTGGCAGCGTGTCATTTGCCTAAGGACCAAGAACTCTCGTACTTTACCTATTTGTTCTTAATTCTTGTGTCATTACCCTTTACCCAAATTTTTATGGGACGGTGAGAGTATAATAATCTGAATTGTCTTACTTAATGTGATGGATTAGAAGTAGTGAACTTATACATACACATATATATAGCGTAGTGATAAAATGCAAACTCTATATATTGTACAGACTCCAAACTCTTCAACACAACGTCAACACAATGTCAACGCAATGTAAAATTTCAAGATTTTGATGCCAACACAATTTCAGTACAATGTTTACATGACGTCAACCGTTGACACTGTGTTGATATTTTCCGTTGATGTTATTTTTTCATCTATTGACATTTTCTAACGGTCCAGATCATAGTTTGGAGTTTGTACAATATTTAGAGATTGCGTTTGATTACATCCCTATGATATTGACTATTGTCGGATATATATGTGATATATCCGTTGAGTGTCTTATTCAGACTATCTGTTGCGCACCTAGTGCAGGCCAGAAATGGGTCCGATCGATCTCCACATGGGAGAAACATGTAGTGCATCATGATGCAGGCTTGAGTTTTATGCTCGAGTTCGATCGGTCCACACGCGGTGGAAATAAATGTGTAGCATGGTATGATGGGATTTGCACAACAGAAATTGCAAATTAAATAAATTCGTAAAAGAATCTATTTAGGAGATTATGTGAATCGATTCAGTTTCATGCTTCAACATGTAGAGACATATTATTGCACAATTAATCACATAATTTTAATATTAAATTATGATATTGAATCTTACAATTTTGATTCTCCAAAGAATTGAAGTAGCGTGCTACTTCTCCACGTGTAGATCTTGAAGCTTTATTGCAAAACCAAAGATCTTCTAACCTATAACCCAACTCTAGATCTAACTTCCTTGTGGGAGGAATCTATTAGAAATTATAAGGATCTTGAAGGAGAAGACAAGGAAAATCAATTGCACAAACTTTGCAATTTTGAAATCTCCTATTAGTGAGGAGCTCGAAAATCTTGCAAGCTTGGAGGCTAGGTTTAGGTTTTGTGTGATGTGTGTTTTGTCACACCTCCTTCATCCTATTTATAGAGTTTGTGATGGGCTAGGTTAGGGATCTATGGGGCTTAGATTGGGCCTCCCCATTTGGAATTTCTTTAATAATTAAATTATAATCCATAATTTAGATTAAATGATAAGGATCCATATAGATTATGATCCATTAACAAAAGAATTATACCTTTGATGATGTTTGATCTAACAATTTTTGTGGAATAGGTTTTCAATTTCTCAAGCAATCAAAGATAAAACAAAGATCCAACAAGATCCATTGAATCTAAGCTAAAAGAAGAGGATCAACATAAGATAATGTGGATTAAGAGATGAAATGTCATTGTTGGAATAAGCTAAGTTTTCTAGGAAAACCACAATCCTCAAAACATTGCTCTACTTGATCCATGATTCACTAAGAATTGATGGATTCAAGCAACCTATAACTAGGAATTGGATACAAAACCTCTTCAAGAGGAACAAATCTCTCAAGCATCTAATTTTATCAAAAATTAAGGAATAAAATGATAAAAGGTGCTATTTATAGTAAGGCCCAAAATTCAAGGAACAGGCCCACAAAATATAGTGCTTTGTTAACTCTATGGAATTCAAAAAAGGCCTCTGCGTCGAGCGAGGAAGATTATAGGCTACACGCGCTTCCTTTTGCATTGAAGGGTGAAGCCAACACGTGGTTGTTGAGACTACCATCGAATTCTATTCGTTCGTGGGCAGACCTTCTTTGGACTATTTCTTCCCAGCGACCAAAACCAATGCTCTCAAGAAGGAAATCCAGGGGTGCACACAGGAGTATGATGAGACCCTGAGTCAATATTGGTCACGCTTCAAAGGGCTGTTGGATTCATGCCCGAACAATCGCTTGGCTGATGCGGAGGTTTAAAACAATTTCTACAAAGGAATGACGCTAGAGTGTAAGGATTTGATGAACTCCTCGAGCGGAGGGGATTTCTCAAGGAAGCATGTGAGCGAGGCCAGAGAGATTTTAGGGAGACTTATTGATGCGAAGAAGGCGTATAATAATCCACATCCCACAATTCGCAAAAGGGGATCAGTTAACGTAGCAATAGAGCAAGGAGAAGAAAACGTGGAGGCTCGGATTAACAAGCTAGAAAAGGCACTCTTGAGCGCTATAGAAAGGAGTAATCAACATGCCCTACCAGTAAAGGTGAAAGCGTTGGGTCCAGAGGAAGTATATCTGTATTATGGTCCGCCAGGGGAAGAAGATTACCAAGCCCAGGTAAATGCAGTGGGGAGCTGGAATCAGAATGGAAGCTGGAACCCAGGGAAGCAAAGGGATGCCCCCTGAAGGGACCACCCTAATTTTAGATGGACTAATGGTAACCTGTAATATCCCAAAATTTTTGTGACTTTATTTTCATATGGGTGTCGAATAAAATTTCCTTTTATGAAATTAATTGTTTCTATGTGATTAAGTTGATTATATGAAATAATTGTTATGAGTGATGTAGAATGAAGTATTGTCTAATTGTTATATGTTCCAATGTGAGGAAATTAATTAAGTGAGATCATGCATTTTATTCTAGCCAATTTAATGGGATATTTTCGGCCTCTTCAAAATTATTGGAATTAATATTCTCTTCTTAGATTTAATTAATTGTTTTGGGATATTTATCCAAATTAAATCCAAACCAAATTATCCCTAATTTATGCTACATGAAATTCGAACTCTAGCTATTTTTTTGGGAGTTTCAAAAAATCCCCTATTTAATAGGAGGATGAATTATTTTTCTTTGATTTAATTGATGCCTTATTGATTCCATTCGTTTATTTCAAATCCAATTAAATCATGCCACATTTTACTTCCTCACTCTAATTGAATTGATATTTGAAATATTTTCTTGTGGCAATTAAAGCCAAATTTTCGCCCCTTCCCTATTTGTGGAGAAATTGTATTTGTTTCCTATTGTTGTGGAATCCCTTTTTATTCAAATAAATACCAAATAAATACCTATGTCTAATTAATTGGGGATGTGAATATTTTCTTTCTATTTTGTCTCCATCCCACACGCCCCATATGCTTCTATTTTCCTTGTGGAAATTTATTTATTTGTTACCTATTTTATGGGAGTCTTTTCCTATAACAGAATTTCCAAATTTAAATCCTATCCCCATTTAATTGAGGATTTAAATAATCCTCTTCTCCCCTATTCAAAATACACGCCCCCTCCCTTTTTATTTTGCTACTTGTAGATTCTTCAAATTATTTTATTTCCTTGTTTATGAAATACTCAATATCTTTTACCAAATTTTGAGTATTTTTCTCTCCAAGAAAATACCAAGTCAATTCCTTGCTAATTTATTTGGCAAAATTTTCGAAATTCACCCCCATTCCACACGCCTACTTGCTAATTTATATCTCCCACCATTTAATTAATTCATTTAAGTGTGGGATTTTAACCTAGACTATAAATATTAAAAACCTTAACCTTAGCCACCATTGTCATCCTACACGCCTCCCTCCATCCTCCCTCACTCTCACACGTTTTCTCCTCCTCTCCCACTCTTCCTCCCCAAAAATCTCCCATTCAAGCTTTAGTCTTGCACCCATTGAAGTGATTTTCAAGAGTCTCCGACGGATCGCATCGTTCTTTGCTTCTACCGATTTATTTTTGTCCAAGAAGGTATATTTGCTCACTTTTCCTCATCCTTTTCGTTTGAACCATGTTCTTGAGTCCTACATGCATGTAGAGGGTGTAGGATTAATAGATCGCAAGATTTATCGGGGGGAAAGTGTGTTGTCGTAAGAACTTAGATGGTTATGTGTTTTTGATTGAAATCATGTGATGTTGGATTGGAATATTTGGTGAATGATGTGAGTTTATGTGCAAATATGTGTATGAGAGACCTTAAAGCATGATTATGTGTTTTCAAGCATGAAAAATTGGTGTTTGTTTGATGGAAGATGAAAACCCTATTTTCGAACTATGAACCTGAAATCTGTGGTGCACGACCAGTAACTTATGTGTAATTAACCCACCAAACGAACGAATTTTGATATGAAAAACGTCGAGGTGTTTCCTGTGTCTCGCGTGAATTTCAGCCCTTTTTTATAAAAAAATGAATTTTTAATAAATTTTTTAAGTTGACTGCGCAAATCTGCCAGAAACTCGTGTTCTCGCCAAGAATATTTCGTTTTCTGTTTGACTGACCAAATGACCTCCGATTGATGTGATTCTTGAACTATATGCAAATTTGAAGTGTCTTCTGAGTCGTGTTAAATTTTCAGCCTTTTTGGGCATTGGATAAATTTATGGTGAATTTTTCAAATGAACTGCGCAGTGCTGTCAGAAATTGTATGTTCCGCCCAGAGAATTTAATATGTGATATGACTGACTAAATGACGTGATTTCGGTGTGAAAATTTTCATGGATGAACTTGAATGTGTCCTCTGTATTGTGACCAAACTTTAGCTTCTTTTGAGGTCGGGTGAATTTATAGGGATTTTTACAAAACGGTCGCTCTGTTCTACCAGTTCTCTGCCTTGTTAAAATGACGCATAGTTTCAAGTTTAAAAGTATTGTATGATGCATGTATGTCTAAGAAACGTGTCTAAATGGTGTAATCACTTGTGATAAGTTGGAATGTGTTACGTGTGTCTTTACACCTTTGTGACGTATGTTGGGTTGGGGAATTTGAGAAAAACGATGAGAGAGAAGCGATAGGACATGCATAGTAAAATGTTGTTGTGGAAGGCTGACTTGTGTTGTCGTTGACAAGGGTGTTGTGTTTTCGTAAACTCGAGGATCGAGAGTTGCTATAAGTTGAGTTGTGAATTGCTAGGCGAACGAGGTGGGCTTTCTTTTCAAACCTCTTTACTTTTCCGAAAATGCTATGTGGCGTTATAAGGGTGGTTTAACTGTTATGTCATGCCATGTTGTTTTTATTATGAGATTGTGTGCCTGATGCCTAGTTCGTATGAGTTTACTCCGTTAGGCTATATGGCTGTGTTGTGAAACGAATTCGGGTCTGTCATGACCGCCCAAACTAGGGGTACTACAAACGAGGCGATCGTGACCACGGGATAACATTAAAGACAACATTTAAGGATAATCCCTCTTACAATTACTGCTCTTGAGGTAGCACTACAACTCCATTGTTTTGTAATCATAGTTTTCTTAGTGTGAAAAGCAATGGCTCGTTGAACACGATAATCCCTAATTTGAATAATTTTTATGTTTAGGGCAAATAAAATCAAACTCGTGGGAGAAAGCTTTGGTTCTGCTTTCGGATAGAAGTGTTAGTTCATCTGATTTTCCACCTCTTCGCATCTTTTGTTGCATTCTACAAGAACTTTGCACTTACTGCATTATCATTACAGGTAGTGACAGTTCCCACACAAGACCTTCTACCAACCAATCCTTGGATACTTGACTAAGTTGATGATCTTCCACAACTAAGTTATTTGAGCATTTAGTTCTTCACAATCTTCAATATAGATATTTACAAGATAATTTGAATGTAATTTTATATTTTTTAGAACCTTTTCATTTTGTTTGTTTTTACTGATTGCCTCTAATCTTAAATCATTTCCTTGTATTTGCTTTGGATAGAGAATGGCAGGCTCTGGATTTTTGTCCGTCAATCCATTTAAAAATGTCTAGCTATATGGGGATGATAAAGAAAGAAGCTTTTGGACACTCCTCATGCTTATGTTGTAGCTGATGCGGTATACAATGCAATGATAGCAGGTGCTATATAATACCTTAATTACCCCGGAGAAATATTGCCTTGTTAGCATATTGGTTTAGCAAGTTGCTAATTTTCACTTTTCGTTTTGCTATTTTTGATATTTGCAGATGAAGTAAGCCTGGCTTTAATTATCAGGTTAGCTGCAGTTTTTGTTATGATATTCTTCCTTACATCATGCTGTAGTTTTCTTTGTAATAAATAGTGTTTGCATGATTAACTTTATTTACCACTATTTGTTTGGTACCTGGTTTGAAGTTTAAGCTTAAAAGGATAAGAGAGTGGACGGAAGGGGCACAAAATGAGGAAATTGACTGATAAGAAAGGAGGGAGGTGCAAAAAAAAAGAAAAAAAGAAAGAAAAAAAGAAAAAAAAGAAAGGAGGTTCAAAAAAGAAAAAGGAAAAAAAGTAAGATGGAGATGCATGCAAAAAAAGAAGATAAAGCGTTGTTGGTGGAGATGGAATCAAGAACTGTTACAAGGGACAAAAGGAGTTGATATAGGAGAGGAATGAGGCTAACATAGGGGGAACAAGATGAGGGAAGTTGCCTGACAAGAAAGAAGGAGATGCAAAAAAGAAAAAAAGAAAGAAGGAGATGCACACAAAGAAAGATAAAGATCTGATGGAGGAGATGAAATCAACAACCTCATGAACTATTACAAGGGAGAAAAGGAGTTGAAGTAGGAGAGGAATAGGCTGACACAGTTCTGAACATGCAAGGGAATAAGAGAAAACTGCCCAGTCTAGGACATGCTCCAGATCCCATGACGTGCAGAAGCTGACCAACACAAGGTGACCCCCTTTCTTTTCTTTTATTCTTCTTTTTATTGGTTGGTCAGTGTTTTTAGTCTTCTTCCACACTAAGCCCAACTTGAAAGTACGTCCTTAGTGGGAGGAGGTGTTGTTCATTATTGTCTTGCTTTTGTTTGTATTTTTGTGTACATGTTTTAGTAGCAAGTCAGACCTAGTGTACCTTCAAAGATGATTAATTCGTGCTTTTGTTTGATGAGTTCAGTTTTTAACTACATGACTCCAGTTGAGTGATTTAAGAATGATGGAATATTGAGTTTGAGTAGGATGAAAGCTACATTACGTGAAATTTGAGCCTTGATGTAAAACACTCTCTACTTGATTCTGAGTGACTTTATTTTGCATGTATTCTTCATGAGGTATGGTCAATATGCAATAGGCATCGAGGGCAACTAGGATAACCATGTTTGAGCCTTGTTTCCATTCAATGTACATCCAACACATGTTATCCCAGCTAGCCATATTCTTGCCAAGTCTCTTTTCTCAGCCCTCTTACAATCATTGCTCTTGAGGTAGCACAACAACTCCATCGTTTTGTAATCACAGTTTTCTTAGTGTGAAAAGCAATGGCTCGTTGAACACGATAATCCCTAATTTGAATAATTTTTATGTTTAGGGAAAATAAAATCAAACTCAGGGGAGAAAGCTTTGGTTCTGCTTTCGGATAGAAGTGTTAGTTCATCTGATTTTCCACCTCTTCACATCTTTTGTTACATTCTACAAGAACTTTGCACTTACTGCATTATCATTACAGGTAGTGACAGTTCCCACACAAGACCTTCTACCAACCAATCCTCGGATACATGACTAAGTTGATGATCTTCCACGACTATGTTATTTGATCGAGCCTTTAGTTCTTCACAATCTTCAGTATAGATAGCATAACTAGTCGGCCTTACTACCAAATCTGAGAATGAATGGAACTTTAGATTCAAGTCACATACAAACTGAGCATAATACTCTAACATCATAAAATAACTATTCAGCAAAAACGGCCTAAAATCGAACAAGACCCATTTAACTACTCCAAGTTAACCCCGGTGCTTAAGCAAGACGAGAGGGAAAGGATGGAGACTTAGCTCTGGCCGACGAAGGCGACAACGAGCCAGACGGCGGCGGGCTGAGCCTGCACTGAGTACCGAAAGGGGGGGAATGACTTGGGTCGGCGTTGACCGAACGTCGTAAATCATTACCGAACGGACGATGCGGCTGCAGAGCCGGCAACAGAGGACGATGCGGCGGAAGAGACTATCGCAGGCGGCAGGATTGGGCCGACGGACTTGGGGAGTATTTTATGCCAGTGCAATTTTCATTGGGCCACTACAAATAAATAGTCACGTTAACACCATGTCCAATAAATGATTAAATTGGACTTTTATTAATTTTTAAGCAAAGTATGTATTTTTAAGTTAATTAAGTATATAAATCCAAGAGGATTCAAATTTGAAAATGGACTTCTGATAATAAAGAGCCACTAATTAAAACATCAAATTTGATTTATAGCCGCTATAAATTAAATAATGGATAGCCGCTATTTAATTTCGCGGAAATATGATTAAGATGTTTATAATTTAACCAGTGCACGAATAATACGGCAAATGCCCAAATAATTAAATCATTTGATTTAATTAATGATTAAAGATTTTATGGATTTAGGAAGAAAGGAAATAAAGATGATCACATGCTTAGGAATGCATACATGCTAGAAATAATTACTTAGGTCTAATTTAAGTATTATTTGTTTATAAAGGGGCGTCGTCGCAAGACAAGTAAAAGCAAGTCGAGGAACGCTCGTTTGAGAATTTAAGCAAAGGAGGTGGGTTTTTCTTTCAAAATGTGATTTTATGTGAAAATGTGAATCTATTTATTTGAATGAGTGTCATGCCACGTTTGTTTTATGATTACTTATCTGTTGGCTATGTCAAACATGTTAAATCGAATTCGGGTCCCAGTAGGGCCGCAAACCCTACTCGGACTAGTGTACACATATTGGACTGTGTGCTAGCTTTCGAGTTGGCCAGTCCAGTGACCGTCGTGGAATGTGGCCACATTCCCGGTTCACATAAGATCAGATATGGTATGTTATGTTATGTGACTGCGCAGTCAAGTTTATGAAATGATAAAGGATTTGGTGACCCCTGGAATTATTTCAAATAAAAACCCCGCGCTCACTTAACCATGGCTGACAACTAAATAAGAACTGTTTTTGGCACTAAGTCCACTGGGTATATCAAATACTCAACCTAGCATGTTTATTTTTCCAACATGCAGGTTGATCGTGATCGAAGCGAGAAGGTGTTGAGAGAGACTTATAAATAAGTAGCTAGGTAGCTAATTTAATATGTCTCCATACATATTACTTTGTCTTGGAACCTTTCGCTGCATATGAATGTTGTTTAAGGGAAACTATGTACCCATTCTGATACTCTGATTTTGACATAGCCTCGTACCCTCTTGCCTTCGGGATTAAATATTTCTTTTTATGAAGGATTATGACTATTGAAGTTATTATAGTTGCGAATATAACTAAGCTCACTAGCACTAGGGAGTTGTGGTCGTGACAGAGTGGTATTAGAGCACTGTTCTTCCGCTCTGGACCCAAGAACCTTTCTTCAAGCCTTAGTGTAGAATAATAACACTAAGCTAGGAAAGAGGAATAAAATGTTAAGTTACAAGGATCCCAACACCTCGACTCGGCATGTTCAACCGCTGCAAAAAGGAGATCGATGCCCACTTTTCAAGAAAAATTTTAAGGAAAATGATTCTTCCTTTATGAAAAGAAAAATGTATTTTATGAAACGTGTTCTTCCATTGAATATTCCTTTATGAAAAGAAAAATGTATAAACCAAGACTTATCTCACTACTTAAAAGAAAGTAGTTTGACCTTCTTCCTCAAGAACTTATCGAGTACATGCATAAAATGCATTTTCAAACTTTCTTTGTAGAATTTTGTCGAGGAAATGGAGGACATGAATTAGTGAGTACAAACTTTAAGTTTTCAGCAATGAGAATCTTATTTCTGTAAGGTTCGCAGACATTATTAAGAATTTGGCTGAGAAGAAATAAAACTATTTATCACATACTATGCTTAATACATTATCGCAAACAACCACAAAACAATTTATGTATCTCGCAACCGTGAAAACCAAAATAAGTACGCCTCTAGGGAGGTCATACAAATTCAGATTCCAACAATTTCCTGGTCACAATACCGACGGATAGTCCAGAGACCACTAAGGTGGCATGGCCGCCAAATATTGCCTAAGCATTTACCATAAATATTTGCATCTAGGAATTTCATTTCTATTTTGATACTCCTTCTAGGGAAGGTCGTACGCCACTAACAAAATTCCATAGCTATCTTATAAATATGCTTAAACATACGAACTTGCAATTTCGTAGGATTATGGCTCCCACTAGGGTGGGTCACGATAATATTAGAAACAAGCTTCTAGTTTAAGCAACCTACTATAAAGAAGTCTAATCTTATGAACTTACTATTTCGTAGGATTATTGCTCCCACTAAGGTGGGTCACGATAATATTAGAAACTGCTTCATATATAGACCAATTTATGGAGACCATATACAACACATTGTTGTAATTATCGCTTAGTCATTTTAAATATGGCTTTTGCATAATTATCACATAAGTAGATAAGGCAGATAATTCACTTAAAACATATTAACACCAAATAAATAGATAAATCCATTTAATTCATGGTGATTAATCACACTGGATAATTATTGAAATTATTTAATAAATCTAGGGAGATTTAAATAAATAATTAATTCCTTATCTTATCCAAAATATGAATTTCGGATTTGATAAATTTATCTTGGATAATGACTATCCAAATTAATTTAGGATTTATCTAGATAGAGTTGAATCTATTTAAATCCTCTTTTTGGGATTATTCTAGATTTTATAAGAATAAAACCAAATCCTTAAATTCAAGATAAGACTGATCTTGGATTATCATTATCAAAATCGTACTAGGATATTTCAGGATAGAAACAAATCTATCCAAATCCATAAGATAAAATCCAATCACTCTAAGATTTAAGAAAATCTTAAATTATTTAGTATAAGAAACTAGAATATATCATATCTATTAGGATTTATCTAGATAAAATTAACTTTATCAAAATCCAATTAGATTAGGATTATCTTGTATTATTTAAACGCATTTGTCGGGGATGGATGGCGTGCTTAGTGTTAGTGTTCAGAGTCTGTGGTGTAAATAGTTTTGATTTGTTTTCTTTTTCTTTTGTTTGCAGTTTATGAGCAGAAGCTCAAGATCTACCTACTGGAGCAACTCATCTGGGTGGAAACACGGCCAGTTTGATTGGGGGGGTAAGGATACAGTCTCTACTGTGACCACCAGATCAGGGTTCACCACGGGAGATTCGTTTCCGAGTGAATCCACTAGCGACGAATCTTGGACGTCATCAGGACGCGAAGATCCAGAATCACCACCCGAATCAAAAATAGAGTCAGAAACAGGGGAAGCGGAGGAAGTAGTCATGGCGCAGGTGGTAGACCCGGATCCAGAAATCGGCTCTCTAACTGCCCATTTAGATGGAGAACCAGCTCAAGCTATAGTGATGAATCCACGCCAGAGGGCTATCGAGATCAAGACAAACGTACTCGGCATCTTGCCGACGTTCTCTGGGCGTAGAAATGAGTGCCCGTATGAGTTCTTAAATGAATTCAGTAAATTATGTGGTATTCAGAAGAGGCCGAATGATGCAACAGAGGAGGATTATCGCCTACGAGCGATTCCGTTCACCTTGAAGGGGGAAGCTAATACGTGGCTATTGAGGTTGCCTCCGGATTCTATCCGCACGTGGAGGGACTTCAAGTTAGAATTCTTAGATTATTTCTTCCCATCCAACAAGACGAATGCACTTAAGAAAGAAATACTAGAGTGTAAGCAAGATTACGATGAATCGTTGAGTCAGTATTGGTCGAGATTTAAGGGGTTGTTGGATGCATGCCCGAATCACCGAATGATAGAGGCAGAGACCTACTCTCTGTTTTACGAAGGAGCCACTCCCGAGTCAGAGGACTTAATGAACTCCTCGAGTGGGGGAAATTTCACAAGAAAAAGGGGAAGTGAGGCAAGAGAGATCCTAGGGAAGTTGATTGACGCTAAGAAGGCGTACGATAACCCTAGGAATGCAGTGAGAAGAGGATCGGTGCATGCTGTGAGAGAACAAGAAGATGACAAAGTCGAAGCAAGGATGGATAGGCTCGAGAAGGCTCTTTTGAACGCGATTGAAAAGGCGATTCCACTGGCTTCACAAGGGAAGGAGAAATCTCGTAGTCCAGGAGATAATCAAATTCAACAATATTACGGGACCCAGGAAGGAGATTATCAGGCCCAGGTCAATGCAATGGGAAGTTGGAATCCCGATGGGAGCTGGAATCCAGGGAGACAGAGAGATGCGCCCTGGAGAAACCATCCCAATTTCAGATGGACTGACAATGAACAGAATCAGCCGGCACCGCAACAAAGTCAGCAGTTTGCACCTCAGCCCGAAAGACAAGGTAATTGGTCAGGAAGGAATCAAGAGGGGCAGGGCAACTGGATTAATCGGAACCAAGGAGACCACTCGAGCTGGGGAAACAGGAATCAGAGCAGTCAAGGGAACTCTTATGTACCCCCACACCAAAGGAATTTTCAGAACAATTACCAGGGCCAAGGAAATCAATACAATAACTCTTCAGGCGGTCAAGGAAACGCTCGTCAGAATCAAGCAAGTGGACCGACTCTAAGTATCGGCCCAGGACCCAGTCAGCCACCGAAACCACCAAAAAGTATCGATGATATGGTGCACGACCTCGTCAGTTCTCAGCAACATATACAAAACAACCTGCAATCGAACAATGACGTAGTGCACAAGCTTCAAGATGCTCAACAGGAGCAGAAAGCAGCCATGGATATGCTGGCTAAGCAGTTGTCCCAGATAGCTACTTCTTTGCGTGATATGAGGGGAAATGAAGGGAAGATTCCCGCCTCCGTAAGGCCACCGGACAGAGCTAATATAAGTCAGATTACCTTGAGATCCGGGAAGAGATATGATGGGCCAGTGGTAAGAACAAAGGAGGTGACAGATCCCAAGGAAGACAGGGAAGAAGAGGATACAATTCCTAGGCCAAGACACTTGGAGGGAGGAAGTCCCTCGATCAAGGATGACCTTAAGACAGGAGATTTAGAGAAACCTTTGCCTAGATCAACTGAACCATTCTTCCTCGATCCAGAACCGGAGTTGGAAGATGAGGCAGTGGGAAAAGAAACTGGAGAGTTATCAGCTGAAAGTTCTACCGGAGCGGGGAAGCGACTGAAACCCTTTCCGAGTCGGGGGGAAGCCAAGAAACAGAAGAAAGAACCGGTAGACTTCATGGACATTTTTGGGAAGTTGGAAATCAATCTGCCATTCTTACAGGCCCTGAAGATGCCAGTCTTTGGCAAGTTCATCAAGGAATTTATAGCTGGGAAGGCTAGGCCCAGTGGGAAAATCCTGATAGGCGAGAACCTCTCCGCAGTGATTCAGAAAAGGAAGATTCCTTCAAAATGCAATGACCCAGGTATGTTCACCTTGCCCATCTCTATTGGTGATGTGAGAATCGAGCACGCTATGTGTGATTTGGGTGCGTCGATAAATGTGTTACCACTTTCCATATACAAGAAATTAGTGGGGGTAGGCATGGTAGACACGAGGGTTGTGATTCAACTGGCGGACAGGTCATGCATCTGTCCTGAAGGGGTGCTTGAGAATGTGATAGTCAAGGTACATGACTTCTTGTACCCTGCTGATTTCCATGTGATTAAGATGAGTGATAATGAGTCTGCAGAGTCGGGCAGAGTACTTTTAGGGAGACCCTTCCTACGTACCGCTAAGACTATCATTGATGTTTTTGATGGAACAATTTGCCTTGATTATAATGGGGAGAAATACACATTCAGCATTGATGAGGCAATGAAGAAACCTCTTGACGTTGAAAATTTGCATGCTATAGATGTTATTAACCCTTTGGTCCAAGAATACCTTGAGACGGAATTAATGCAGGAACAGATTGAGAACTCCGGGATGAGTCATGCCATTGATAGAGAAGTAGCCAGTTGGTGTCAAGCAATGAACACAAGCGAGTTATCAGATGAGGAGCTAGCTGAAGCAATTCTAAATTTCTGTGCAAATCCGGAGCTAGCTAGGTCAAGGAATACACCTTATGTGGCAAGTGTGGAAGGTTCTGCTGGGTCGAGGAAGGGAATGACAACGGAAGTAACAGAGAAAAATCTCTTGCCCCAAGAAAAAGATGTTCCCAAGAAAGAGTTGAAAACACTTCCACCAGGCCTAAAGTATGCGTATCTAGAGGAGAACGAAACTTTCCCTGTGATTATCAACAGCAGCTTGACCGAGGGACAAGAAGAGGGACTGCTGAAGGTAATCCGAAGAAACAAGAAGGCTATTGGGTGGACACTCTCTGACCTGGTAGGAATTAGTCCAGATTTGTGCATGCATCACATCCGCTTGGAGGAAGGAGCGAAAGCCTGCAGAGATCCTCAACGCAAATTGAATCCTAACATGAGGGAGGAAGTGCTGAAAGAATTATTGAAACTACTCTCCCTAGGAATCATTTATTCCATACCAGACAGTGAATGGGTGAGTCCAGTCCATATGGTACCCAAGAAGTCAGGAATACAGGTGGTCAAGAACGACAAGAATGAATTGGTGCCCACCAGACTAGTTACTGGGTGGAGGATGTGCATCGATTATAGGAAGTTAAATGAAGCGACCAAGAAAGACCATTTCCCTCTACCTTTCATTGACCAGATGCTGGAGAGGCTAGCAGGCAAGCAATACTTCTGTTTCCTAGACGGGTATAGTGGGTATTTTCAGATCTATGTGGATCCCGAGGACCAGGAGAAGACAACTTTCACGTGTCCTTTCGGCACGTACGCTTACAGGAGGATGCCGTTTGGCCTGTGCAATGCGCCAGGCACTTTTCAGCGGTGTATGGTGAGTATCTTCTCGGATCTTTTGGAGGACTGCATCGAGATTTTTATGGATGACTTCACTGTGTACGGGAATTCATTTGACTCATGTTAGGCTAGTTTGGATATAGTATTGAGAAGGTGCCAGGAAAAACATTTGGTTTTGAACTTCAAGAAATGCCACTTTATGGTCCCTGAGGGAATTGTCCTTGGCCACGTAGTCTCGGAAAGAGGTATACAGGTAGACCAGGCAAAGATTGAGGTGATCTCAAAACTGCCTTACCCGACGAATCAGAAGGAGGTGAGAGGATTCCTAGGGCATGCAGGATTCTATAGGAGGTTCATAAAAGATTTCGCAAAAATTGCTCAGCCACTCACCCACTTGTTGCATAACGATGTTGATTTTATCTTTGATGAGGAATGCAAAAAGGCTTTTCAGTTGTTAAAAGACAGGCTAGTATCTGCGCCTATTATTAGAGCGCCCGACTGGAATCTACCCTTTGAGATTATGTGTGACGCAAGCGATTATGCCGTGGGAGCGGTGCTAGGTTAAAGAGTTGATGGGAAAAGCTATGTGATCTTTTATGCTTCAAAAACGCTAAATCAAGCTCAGAGAAATTATGACACTACTGAAAAAGAAATGCTGGAGGTAGTATACTCATTTGAGAAATTTCGCCCGTACTTGCTTGGGTCGAGGGTGATAGTCTTCACCGACCACGCGGCTATAAAGTACCTGTTGGCAAAGAAAGAATCCAAGCCGAGATTAATCCGATGGGTGTTGCTTTTGCAGGAATTCGATTGGGAAGTCAGAGACAAAAAGGGAACAGAAAATAAAGTAGCCGATCATCTGAGCAGGATATTTCAAGGGGAGACCGAGGAAGCAATACCGGATGCATTCCCAGAGGAACATTTGTACTACGTAAAAAAAATTCCTCGACCTATCAGCTGGGAAGAGATTATGGTGTTAACAGGTCCAGGGGATGCCGAAAAAGGGAAATGTCATCAAAACGCTGAGCCATGGTTCGCAGTCCTGGCAAATTACTTAGTCACTGGAGAGGTGCCCAGTTCGCAAGTAATTTCCCGAGCCCAGAAGATGAAATTGAAAAGCGAGGCCAAGTACTATTTCTGGGATGACCCGTATTTGTGGCGAATGGGAGCCGACCAAGTAATCCGGAGGTGTATTCCGGAGTGGGAACAGAGGGATGTGCTGAATCATTGCCATGCCCTAGCTTGTAGAGGTCACTTTGGACCTAGGAAGACCGCAAGGAAGGTGTTAGATAGTGGTTTTTACTGGCCTACATTGCATAAGGATGCGTTCGAGTTTTGTCAGAATTGTGAGAGGTGTCAACAGACTGGGGGAATCTCCAGAAGAGATGAAATGCCGCAAGTCCCGGTGATCGTTTGTGAAATTTTCGATGTTTGGGGAATGGACTTCATGGGTCCATTCCCATCTTCATATGGGAATACATACATACTAGTGGCAGTGGATTATGTTTCGAAATGGATAGAAGCCAAGGCGACCACATCTTGCGAAGCTAAGGAGGTATCGAAGTTTCTTAGAGCTAATATCTTCAATCGGTACGGAGTGCCCAGAGCTATAATATCTGACAATAGGACGCATTTCCGCAACCGGACTATTGAAGCTTTGATGAGAAAGTATGGCGTCCACCACAGACTGTCTACACCTTATCATCCTCAATCTAACGGCCAGGCGGAAATATCCAACAGAGAGATAAAGGCGATACTGGAAAAGACGGTTAATCCGTCTAGAAAAGACTGGAGTAAGAGGCTTGGAGACGCACTATGGGCTTACCGGATGACGTACAAGACGCCTACTGGGATGTCACCATATAGGCTTGTGTTCGGCAAAATGTGTCACTTGCCCGTGGGAGTAGAACACCGAGCATATTGGGCGGTCAAGGAGATAAACATGAGATCCGAATCTTGCGAGGAAGAGAGGAAATTGCAGCTGCAGGAGTTGGAGGAGCTAAGGCTGGAGTCATATGAATCGGCAATGTGGTACAAAGAAAAAACAAGACTTTGGCATGACAAGAACCTCCGAGTCAAGGAATTGCAAGTTGGGCAGAAAGTTCTCCTATTCCAATCCCGGCTCAAGTTGATGCTTGGTAAGCTGAAGTCCAAATGGGTCGGACCATACACTGTTGTGAGTCTTCGTGCAAATGGGTCGGACCATACACTGTTGTGAGTCTCCAGGGAAGTGCTCCAAACTCTACTCCATTTCTTGTCAATGGCCATAGGGTGAAGGTATTTAGGGATAATTCGGAGATGTGTGTAGTTGACGAAATGCCACTACGCGCACTCCCTGATATCGCCTAATCGATCTGGGAAGTGAGTGTTCTTAGAGAATTTCCTAGGTCCAGCATCCAAGAAGTTTTAACATGTCCTGACCTAGGGAATCTTGAGAACACTTGAACATAAAATGTAAATATTTAATCGCTTTCTTTAAAATCAAGAAAAACCCAAACAAATCAGAAAAAAATAATCTTCCAAAAATATTTTCGAAATACTAGACTCTTAAGGAATGTTTTTGATACTGTCATACCCTAGACCCGGGGAGTCTGGCGTTTCAATTTTTTTAGTTTAATGTCTTTCTCTAAGTGTGATTTTGCAGAAGGAAGTTACTTGGGCAGGGAATTGAGAAGTAAAATTTTGGAGGGAGTTGGCACCGGTTCGGATTTCAAAAGACACCTTTATGGGAGGCGTACAGTCGCTGGCGTCATGGCTGCAACCCACCTGCAGAAACAGTCCTCACCCATACTTATCGGATAATACCGTGTTATTTTATTTTTACTTACTTACTCCCCCCTCCCACTTACTTACTCTCTCTCTACATCCCAAATTCTCTCTAGGTTTTCTTTTCTAACCCTAATCGAAGAAGTTTCCGCCCAAGTCTTTGTCAAAAAATTTTTGCAGAATTCTCCATGGATAACAAGCAAAGTGCAGGGAACACCTTAGGATCCGCCGATTCAAGTGCGGCGGCGTTTATGGCAGACATGCTACAAAAATTTGGGGGACCAGAAAAGGCGATGGAGGCGTTTGCCATGTTCGCGGCTGTAATGGGGAAATCCGTACCAACCGTTTCAACATCCTCCGCACCACCACCAGAGACCGTTCAAGAAACCACCGCTGAGCCGGAGGCCGTCGCAGAACCCACTGCCGCCGTTTCAGAACAAACCGCTGCAGAAACTCGTTAAGACGAAGCAGATCTGGCCGCGGGGTTAGAGTTGTTGGCCGTAAGTGCACCTAGGTTAGGATCTGCCACTGAGGGGGAAACCCCTGTTTTAGAGGATAGAGTGGTTGGTGTTTCTGAGGGGGAAACCCCTGTTACTAATAGCCGTGTTGAGGGGGCAACCCCTGTGTTGGAGGAGTTTGTTGAGGGGGAAACCCCTGTTGATGGAGATGAAATTCCAGAGGGCAACGAAGCCCTAGATGCTGAAAGAAATGTGGAGGGGGAAACCCCAGAAGTGATTGGGGGCGACGAAACCCTAATTACTGAGGAAGATGTAAGAGAGGGGGAAACCCCTGAGAAGTCTGCGGGTACAGAAACCCACGTTGGAGAAGGTTCGGAGGGGATAGAGACCCCTGTTTATTTTGCAGGGGCAACCCCATTGTTGAACGAGGAAGGAGAAGCCCTCGGTGCAGAGAATGTCCAAGAACCCGTCGATGTCGGGTTGGAGTTGATAGTGGATCTGACTGATGTCCCCGAAGGGACCGATTCACCGGTTAACGCAAGGGAAGAGCGGAGACAGGCTCGTCGGAGCCTGCTTGATGAGATAGATGAAACCGTCCAGCAGACGGAGGAAGAAATGCTGGGTCCAGAAGCCACAGCACCTGAACAGGCAGAATCTCCCAGACCGAGCAGAGGGGAGAGTGATGCAGAGGAACGCCGCCACGCGGCCGAGAAGAAAAGGAAGGGGAAACAAATTACTCCTTCCAAGACCAAGAAGGCGAAAGAGAAATCCACTGAATCCCCACTTCCTCTACCTGCCAAAGTACCATACGCTGCAGAGCCCGAGGATTCTGCTGGGTCTAGTGAGTCTGAAGAAGAACAAGAAGAGGAGCTCAACTTTGAGCCAACTGAGATCGGGATTACAAGCAAGCTCCTGGACGAGATGAGAAAGTTTGATGACCCGAAACGCGCAACCATCCACAAGGAGAAGAGTGCCCAGGGCAAGTACGCTAAGTCTGGAAAAATGTACAACTCATCGGAGCTCAAGCAGATCGCTTGCAATGATGAATTCCGAACTTATATCGACGCAATCGGCTTTGATTGGTTGCTCAAGCACAGCACCGCCGAAGTTCCAATCGACCTGGCAAGGGAATTCTTCTCCACCTTCCGATTTAAGTCCACCACCGATCTGAATGCTGACTCCATCAAATTCAGGCTCTTCTATGAAGAGCATGTGATGAGCATCCGTGAATGGACTCTACGGATGGGACTGCTTACGCGCACAGAGGATGATGAGGGTTTGTGGAGCGAGAGAATGATTGGTCCGCCGAAGCTGACGCCAGGATTCAAGACGCAGAACGCATGGGAGTTTGTGGCTCACCCTAGGGTAGGTCAGTTCAAAACCAGCTGGTCGAAGGCCCACCATATTGAGAACAGGGTCCTGCGATTCGCCCAGACCTTCATTAGCTACAACCTGATGGGCACAGCTAACAACGCTCTGACGACCCCCGACTTGTACTTTACTTGGTGCATGGCCAAGGGAGTACGTGTTCACTTGGGCTATTGGTTAGCCCAAGCCTGCCATCAAGTGACAGCCAACCCTTCCCGACATCTTTACACATGCCACCTTCTAGGGGCTTACCTGCAACGCAACGTTTTATGAAAATCCACAAGTCCTGCAGAGAAGTGAAGATGTGTCTACCCCCGGAGGTGTTCAACGTGGACTATTTTTTCAATAAGGGGCTGCTCATTACACAGGGAAGGGACGTGTGCTTTTATGAGGTTGGTCAGTCGGAGGCGCAGACGAAGCAGGAGCCTGAGATGGTGGAGGCGAAGGATACCGCTGACATGGAAGCCGGAGCCAGGATAGAAGTAGAAGAAGTAAGGAAAGAGGTTGGATGGATGAGGTCAGAGATGAAAATGGTTTTGGAGGGGATTGTGGCCCTACGGGATAAAGGAAGGGACCGTGCTGAGGATGCAGAAGTCAGAAAGTTAGTTGAGGAAGTGAGAAGCGACGTAGAGAATGTGAGGAAGGAGGTAATCGGTGTACGAAAAGAAGTGACGGAGATACGGAGAGAAATGGGGAGAAGTAGAGAGGAGGTCGTAGCCCTGAAGGGGCGTATCACCGACCTACTGGCAGAATCGTCAAGGCGTTCCGACAGGATGGCGGAGGCCGTCGCACTGATGATGAAGATGACGAAGTGGCTTCAAGCGAAGTTCCCCGAGACACCGATGGGACTTTCTGAACCTAGCGGCGATTCCAAGACGCCGGGTCAAGGGAGTCTAGCTGTACAGAAGCCGCCACAAGCCCAAAGGCCTCAGACCACCCCGTCTTCCTCCAGGCCTGTACTTTTGAGGAAAACCGTACCCCGACCCACAGAAGATCAGAAGGAAACGCCGGAGTCACCGGCAAGAAAGAAAGTTAAAATGACCCAACAGACAGTGCCACCCAAGTCTGGCTCCCGCGGGGGCCAGAACCCGAATTGAATTTCCCCCAGAACCAAGTAACTTTTACTTTTCTATCTTTTACTTTTCGTTTTTCTTTCGCTTGTGTTTTTTATGTGCCAGCATGCATCGTTCTGTATATATGTGTTATACCTTCCTACACTTAGCCCAATTTTTGGTCTAAGTGTGAGAAGGGGTTGCTTTGTTTTGGTTTTGTATGTTGCGCTTTCTCCCACTTAGCCCGATGTTCGGTCTAAGTGTGAGAAGTTTTGTTTTGTTTGCGTTTGTGTCTGTTGTCTGCTGTTCTTACTTCCTTTTCCCCCCTTCACTAGGATAGCTTGGGGACAAGCTTGAGTGAAGTGGGAGGGGGGGAGTAAGTATGGTGTTCGTATTCTTTCTGTTTTAAGAGTCTTTAGGATGTGTGTTTCGCATGAGCTAGTGAGATAATAAGGCAGGTTTCCCTTAGTGAGAACGATTGAAGAGAGAATGCATGTCAACTTTGACACCTTCTTCCTTAATAAACCAAAGGCGGTCTGAATGAAGTTGGGACGATGGAAAAAGCCCTAGATAACCCAGCTGTGCAGCCCTACTATAAGAGCGAGTTATAAGCCTAAACACTTTTTTTTGTGCTAACATGTAAATTGGGTTGCCACTTGATGCTTAGGGAGTAGAGTATGAAAAAAAGGAAATGGAGGTATAAGCTGGACGAAGTCCAGGAAATGGAGGTATAAGCTGGACGAAGTCCAGGGGAGAAATAAACTAAAAATTCGGAGGTATAAGCTGGACGAAGTCCAGGGGGAAAAATATATATATAAAAGGGGGAATAGAAGAAAAAAGAAGAAATCTAAGGGCAGGAAGCAATAGTAACCTGACCCAGGATTTAAAAGGAAAAGGGAACTGTAGAAAGGAGAAACTCTCATAACCCGAAGCATCAGTGGTGTGTCATTGACTTAAGAGTGAATCGATCATAACATTCCCTGGTGAGGAATGAGTGATCGAGCGAACCTAACAGCTGGGGTGTCAATAGGCTATCGTGACGAACTGACGGACCGTTTAGGTAGAAGAGGGAAGGGGGAAGATTTGAAGACTGTAGACGATCGGATTGAACTTAAGCTTGTGGGGACGGTTGCCTAAAAGTCGAACCTAGTTCATGCTTGTTTGTGTTTTGATTCTTTGTGTTGTTTTCTTTTATAAGTCTATTTTTTTTATTTTGCCAGTTGTCTAGGTCCAGGAGTCTATTTTTGTTTTTATTTGTAGAGTTGTTCTTGGGGACCGTGCATTGAAATTTACCTTATTTCTTTCTCTTGTCTTTCATATTTGAGGACAAGCATGGTTTAAGTGTGAGCAGTTTGATAAGGCTAATTTCATGCATCGGTCTAGGGGTTTTATTTCGTGAAATTACTGGGTCTAACGCATGTTTTAAGCCAGGTGTGTGAAGGTTTTCGCTAGATCCAGGAAAAGAAGAGGACGCTTGCATAGTCCTAGGAAACTGGCGAAAGAGCGGACATTATGAAAGAAATTGCTTGACGGAGGAAGCCTCGGAGTTGAAGGGTAGAATAGGGATCTCTACGAAGACTCTAGAAGGCTATGTCCGCATCTATAAAAGGAAGAAGCATGCAAGCTGGAGGGACCTTCTCGGTGGAAGCCTCACGAACAGCCTGTTGCTCAGTTCACTTTTCACATACTTGGTTCTAATTCGCGGAGGATCTCGGGTTCGCGCTGGGGTTCACTTTTAGCTTTCCGATAGTGTTTGTGGGTTGTAACACCGTCCTTCTCTGGGGGAAGAAACAATTTATTTCTGCTTTCTTTTCGTTTCTGCTGAATTCGCCGAGCTTCGCTGTTCGAAGCTCGGTCCTCTTTTGTTTCTGGATATTTCTCTACTTTTATGCAAGTTTCGTTTTCGCTTACGTAGATCGTGATGACTTTTGATGATTGATTGTGTTTACTTGAATTCTGGAGTTGGATTGTTGGAGTTGCTTGTTTTCGTGGTTATTTTCTAGATTATTGCAGGTTAATGGTGAGATCTGGAAGAATGGAGTTTGTTTGTGGATGAATCGGGGTTTTGTTTTGCTGATGTTGTGGAGTTGTTTGTGATTGTGGAATCTGGAGTTGATCGGAGCAGATCTGTGAGAATCGGAGTTATGGAGTTGATTTTGTTGGTTGTTGAGTTCGGATGGCTTGGATCCGGAGTGGATTAAGCGTCTGAAGTAATTCTGAGCAGGAGTGTTTTAATTTTATGCCTAGCTTACGTGTTTTCATTTCATTTCGCCTAGTTTACGTAGATCTGATGTATTTCCGATTCATAGCAAGTTTCCGTAGTCCAAATCTTTATATTCTGTTTGAATTTAGGAGTGTGCTCTGTTTTCTTCATCTGCGAGTTTAGTTTAGTTGCGAAGGTGCATGTCGTAGTTAGCTGGAGCATGGGTTGGTTATCTGCAGCTTTTTACCGTACTTGCTATTTTTGGAAATATGGTCCCCACTGTTAATTGCTTACTGTTTTGCTAGATTAGGTAGTCGTTTACTTAGTCTAGGGGATAATTGGGTCTGTCGGTATTGATGTTTGACTCCAGTAAGTTTTTCGTGTCCTAGGTCTAGCGTTTACTTTTCTTGCCTAGATCTAGTGGTAGTTTAAATCTCAACCCCTTTGTGTGGCAGCAGCCGTTTGTTTCCATAGTCTCTTAGCACTACTTTGCGAATCCATCTCTGTGGGATCGACCCCACTTCCCTATACTAATTCATAGTATTCGGGTTGAGGGATTTATTTTTGAAGAGGAGTCGAGTGTGTCCAACGACAAAAACACTGTAGTTCTCTAGAGTTCCTGGACCCAGTGATCCAGCGGATTTAAGGAGCGTTGTGTCTGGACCGAGCTTTGCATTAATTCTCATGTGTGCACACTCGCTTACTCCTGAGTCTAGTCATTTGACATTAGAGTCGAGCGATTACACCCCACTTCAGAAGGCAAGAGTCGAAAGAGTCTCCTTAGACCGTGAAGTCATCCATGAATATCTCTATGCAGTCCTCAATCAAATCGGAGAATATGCTCATCATACATCATTGAAACGTACCTGGAGCGTTACATAGGCTGAAAGGCATGCGCATGTATGCATAGGTTTCGAATGGGCAAGTGAAAGTGGTCTTATCCTGGTCTTCATGATCCACGTAAATTTGGAAGTATCCGCTGTACCCATCTAGAAAGCAAAAGTACTTCTTCCCAGCCAATTTCTCCAACATTTGGTCGATGAAAGGCAAAGGGAAATGGTCCTTCCTCGTTGCATTATTCAGCTTTCGGTAATCGATGCACATTCGCCAACCCGTGACTAGCCTCGTTGGGATCAGCTCATTCCTCTCATTTTGAACGACTTGGATTCCCGACTTCTTTGTGACCATGTGGATCGGGCTGACCCACTCGCTGTCCGGCACTGAATAGATAATCCCTAGCGACAACAATTTCAAGATCTCCTTCTATATTTCTTCTCGCATGTTGGGGTTTACCTTTCTTTGGGCATCTCGATGTGCCTTTGCTCCCTCTTCCAGCCTAATGTGGTGCATGCAGACGTCGGGGCTTATTCCCACTAGATCTGTAAGGCTCCATCCAATTGCCTTCTTGTTCTTGCTCAGCACAGTCAGTAGCCTCGCCTCTTGTTCCTTTGTAAGGCTGATGCTGATGATCACTGGATATGAGCTCTCCTCTCCGAGGAAGGCATACTTCAAATTCGATGGCAATTTCTTCAGCTCAACTTGGGGTGGAAGTGTGTCTTCGGTTAGAGGGTTTTTTTCAGCTTCTCCTTCTTTTTCTAATTCTCCCCCTAGGGGTTCCTCTATACTGACTGGTAGCTTGGCCCCTGCGGCTCCAATAAATTCCGATTTCTGGCAGAAGTCCTTAATTGCTCCCTCTATCTCTTCATCGGTCAACCCTTGGCTACTGATCAGATCACACCATGCAGCGGCTTCTACGTCAGCTTGCTCATACACATCCAAAGCTTGGAGTTTCTCCTGCAATAGTTCGGTCTCAAGAATATCTTGGACTAAGGGGTCAATCACATCAACATAGCATACATTTTCAGAATCAATAGGCTTCTTCATGGCCTCATTGATATCAAAAGTAAACTTCTCCCCATGAAAATCAATGCAAATTGTTCCCTCAGCCATGTCTACTATTGTCTTGGCCGTCCTAAAAAATGGCCTTCCTAACAATATGCCACTAGATTCCCTAGCCTCGGACTCACTCATTTTGATCACATAAAAGTCAGCCGGGTAGGTAAAATCATGCACTCTAACCAACACATTTTCTAAAACACCCTCAGGACTTATGCATGACCTATCAACCAGTTGGATCAACACCCTAGTACTCAACAATCTAACTCCCTTCAATAGGTTATAGATTGACAAAGGCATGACATTAATAGAAGCTCCAAGATCACACATTGCATGCTCGACTTTCACATCTCCTATAGTTATATGCAAAGTGAATATACCTGGATCGGCCCTCTTGGGCGGTAGCTTCTCCTGCACAATTGCAGACGCGATCCCTTCTACCATAATCTTCCCATCCTCCTGGACTTTCCCGGCTATGAATTCCTTAATGAATTTCCAAGTGGGGTTAGCTTCACGGCTTGGAGGAATGGTATGGTGACATCCAATTTCCCAAAAATTGACAAGTAGGCCACTCGGTTCTCCTTCTTTCTTTTTGTAACAAAGCGGAAAGGGAATGGTTTCTTCCCCTTTTTCTCTTCTACCGGTCCCTCAGCAACCTTCTTGGAATCTTCCTTGGGCAAATTCTGGGTCTGACCCTCCGTTCTGGATTCTACCTCTTGATGGGGTTCCTTCCTAACCAGTACGTTCTCGGGTTCACCTCCTCCACATGGCGTCTCCCCCAAGAAAAATGGGTCCTGCATACGAGGCATGGATCTCTTAAGCCCTTCCACTGAGATGGTGTCACCCCCTATCTTCGTTCCACTCGGCTCTCCACTTGGTTGTTTCGGTCGAGGTCCATCATAAGTAGTTCCTGACCTCAATGTAACCTTACTCACATTCGCCTTTTCGGGTATATGGACTGTAGACGGGAGTTTCCCTGCATTTCCTCTTATTTCACCCATCAAGCTGGCCAGTTGGGCCAACTGCCTATTCATCATATCCATGTTCGCTTTATGTTCCTTCTGGGCATTTTGCATCCCCTGCACTACTTCGTTGTGGGATTGCAACTCGCACTTGATACCTTGCTGCAACGCGAGCAATTCTCCCATCATGTCCTCCATGGACCTCCTCGACCTGTTAGGGTATTGTGACTGATTTGGGCCTTGGTGCTGGTTGTACTGGGAATTTTGGTTGGGCTGGAAATTTTGGAAGTTTTGCTGGTTCTGGTTAGGTGGGAATTGGTTATGTTGGCCAGGAGGGTTATACTGGTTATACTGGAATTGATTCTGATTTTGGTTTTGGAACTGATTTTGGTTCTGATGGTGTTGGGGTGCTTGGTTCGGCTGATTTTGGTAATTTTGGAAGTTTCTCTGGTGGGGTGGTACATAAACAGGGTTTTGGTTCTGGTTTTGTGGGTGTTGGTTTTGGGATTGTTGGTTCCTTCCTGACCAGTTGAACTGGTGGTCCGGGTTTGCTGGTCCACGGTTGGGGTTTTGGTTCGGGTGGGGGTTATATTGGTTCTGACCTTGACCTTGGTTTTGATTTTGGTTCCCATCTCCCCATCGAAAATTTGGGTGATCCCTCCATGGTGCGTCCCGTTGTCTCCCCTGGATCCAATTCCCATTTGAGTTAAAATACCCGACAGCATTAGCCTGCTCCATACTGACCACGTCGTTTGGCTGATCATGGCTCGGTCCTTGGTTTCCCTGTTCTGCACCATTGTAGTTCCCAACTGGGGAAGTCGGCGGTGTATTCTTCTCGATTGCTCTCAGGAGTGACTTCTTCAGCTCATCCATCTTCAAATCCATCTTCTGTTCAAGTTTCTGCTCCTGGTCAGTAGACGAGGCACTTGCAACCCTTTCTCGGTTGTATCCATCCCTTGAATGGTCATACTCCTTCTTCGCACCCAGTAGCTTCTTTAGGAACCTCTTTGCTTCGCTGACCTGTACTGGGTGAAGCTTCCTCCCGACGACGAATTGGCCAGGTCCTTGGTTGTTATGTTCATCCCCTCATAGAAGGTATGATGTATCTCAATGTCCGCCATGCGATGATTGGGACATGCATCTAAAAGGCCCATATACCTCGCCCAATAATCACTCAAGGGTTCATCGTACCCTTGCTTCACACTAGTTATTTCCCTCTTCAGCGCGCTTGTCTTGGATGACGGGAAAAACTCACCTAGGAACACTGACTTGAAATCGGCCCAACTCTCAATGGAGTCGGGGGGCAGGCGCATGAACCAAGTGTTTGCCTCCCCTTTCAAAACGAACGGCAAAGCCTTTAATCTGTAATCATCCTCGGTCGCGCCTGCTGGCCTCCTCTGCGCCCTACAAATCTTACAAAACTCATGAAGGAACTCGTAAGGCCCTTCGTAACTCTTCCCGCAGTATGTAGGCAGAATTGCGATCACATGAGGCTTCACATCACAGGCAATTTGCCCTGGGGTCACAACTATGGCTTGAGGTAGTTCTCCCTTGGTATGTGCGTTCAACATCCCGATCTCAGGATCTTCTTCTCCTTGAGCGGCCATCCTTCTTGGGTTTCCCTCTATCCTTGGTATCTCTTCCGGTATTGGTCCTTTTATGGTGTATTGCTCCTCGTCACTACTCGAACCTAAGTCAGACAAAGCCGTCGACAAGCCGGATCGAGTGGTTACGAGTATAGATCCTCGCTGAAGTATCTTTGGCCTCCACTGGTCAGGAGCCGAGCTGCTTCTCATAAACTGAAATGAAAAGAAAGAGAAAAAGTTATCCACAATATATACGCCAAAGTATCACACACAATAGCTACTAATAACGCCATCCATCCCTGGCAACGGCGCCATTTGAAAGAGCAGGTTTGCGTAGGTGTCGTTCAAACAAGGATGTATCCTACTGATCAGGATGAAACAATCCCCTGCTAAGCCTAAAACCTGGTATCAATAATTCCTCAACCCTCTTCTACTGGGTAGTATAGTGAAGGTAGGGGTCGAATCCCACAGAGATGGTGACGGTTGGAGTGATTGCGGTGATATTCTGGAAAGGTTTGGTTAGCTACCACGCTTTGGGTTGAGACTTATCTAGACTGGAATTTAAGGTGGTACTCTACTGACTAGGAGGTGGGAAAGGTGTTGGACAGGCGGCTGTGTACGTGGAAAGTGGGGAACATGGTTTTGACGTTCTAACATCCTTATTATGTTTCATCTGTATTTCTGTCTGGGATGTTAGCAGCTGCGTCTGAGCCTCGGTACTCAGGGCTATTCTTTCAGTATTTAGGGCTATCCTCTCAACCAGCCCCTCATTCTAGCTCTCCACTCACCCAGTTCTCCTACGAGCTCCACAAGACTGGCTTGTCCAGTTGACACTTCAGGTGCAGCGGATGTAGAAGGTACAACAGCTTCATCTTGTGCGTGTAGAGTGTAGGTGGCTATCTCAGTTGGTGCTCTAGTCTCTGTCTCTTTCTTAGCCACAACCACCTGCTTCTTCTTATTTATCTACTTAATAGATTCCACCGGCTGTGAACCCGGCTTAGTCACTTCATAGAAGTTAAGAACACCACCTTCTTTACCAGGATGCCGACATTCAAGAGGAATTGTTCACCAAACAACTCGGGGTGAGGACAATAAGATAGCCTGGGTATCCTTTCTACGATAGTCATCTCTATACAGCTCTTGAAGATGGCTCCAAGAATATGACAGCTATTCAGAATTCGGGCAGCCCCGCTAGAGATCGGCAGACAGGTGCGGCAAGCCAATAGCCTAAGTGAACCTTCCTTTTCTTCATCATAATCACATAAAGTACAGCTCGGCTTCTGTCCCGGAGATGGCAGTGTTGGCTTGGCATAGCAGATTGGCGCCCACAATGACTTGAGCTAGGCAAAGGATGGGTTTCCTGAAGCAATCAATTGTGGATTCTATTGGTTGGTAGGCCTTAGTGCCCCTCAGAACCATTTCTTCCCAAGCAGCATGCGCGCTGAATCGTGGGATTTCCCTTAGAGGACCAATGTCTCTCTCAAACCATTCAATCTCATGGTCCGCAGTGTACAGGTCAAGCCTTACCGACCACTCCCTGATGCTCATTCTCTTTTCTCTTGTAAGTAGCCTGAAGCTGATAGACTCGGCTCCGACATCAGTCAAGTATGTGAATTAGAATGACGTGAAGAACTCATGAGCCAACTCTATCGGCATCTTTAGTGAGCTTTGAGCCAAAAGCCAATCAAAACCAATCCCAGTGATAAACTCCATGAATTCCTCTACTGCTTCTAGCTCCTCCAAGGCCTCCTGGTTCAGTCGTCTCCCGGACCTTGGTTTCTTGCCTCGCCCGATCCTGGCTCCACATTCCTTCATTAATTGGGGGGTCTTCGAACGTAATCATTTGTCTGAGCATGTCATTGTCCAGACGGACCTGCATCTTCTTAAATTACATTCTAGCCATTTCTGGCCTCTACTCGGACGTACTCCTCTTCCCATCATTCCGTTGTTTGGTGCGACGCTCTCTTCTCAGCGCCTCATCCTCGTCCTCATCTTGTTCCTCAGATCTCCGCCATCCTTCTTGGATTACCAAGGTCGTTGGAGCCTGTCTTGGCTTTTTCCTTGACGGGGTAGCTATGGCCTTTCACTTCCTTTTTCTTTCCTTTCTTTCCCTTTCAATGTCATCCTCTCTAGCAGGTAGATTGGTTTGCCCCGAGCTAGGCAACGCTTCTATCAGTGTGAAGATGACGTCGTCGTCTTCCTCAGGCTCTTCATCAATCAGGACCCTCCTCCTGCGACCAGTGTTGTTAGGGTCGCGGGGCGCCCTGGGGCGATGAGGGGGGACCCCGGGTCGTGGGGCGATGGGGTGACAGGGCGAGAGACCCACGAATCGGGGCACCAGAATAGCCGAATGACGATTATATTTGTGTCTCTTTTATAAGTTTGTTGCTTGAATGTTTATCACATCAAACAAATCTACATACATCATTACTCCATATTAATAAAAGAAGATTAGACGAAAAATATAAATTTTTAAACAACATAACATAACTAAATAACTGAATTTTATTATCAAAAATCATCAAAGTTCCAAAAAAGGTTGCAAAACATAAAATAATTAACTAAATAATATCATCATCACTCAGAGGTAAGTCCTCTTCTCCATCATCGGATACAACCAAATTAATATCTTCACGGTCATCTTCATTATCCACAAGAGTATGAGCACGCATAGAGCTTGAGGCTTGTTCTCTTGTGCTTGTGCTACCTCTAGTATGGTCTTCGTAGGAATTCCTACTAGTATTCCTCTAATAGAATTCACACTCACGATCATATTTTTCTCAATCTGAGTTTGAAATGGACCCCTATATATCATATCGATATAGTAATAATTTTGAAATTAATTGTAATACTAATGGCTATCACATAATTTCAGAAATTAGATACTATGCCCAAAGTAAAGTTGAGATCTTTATACATAAATAGTAAATTTCAGAATTTTAGATACTATGCACAAAATAAAGTTGATATCTTCAGACTGAAATAGTAGTAAATTTCATAATTTTATAATTAAACCCAATTTATCGGACAAAGTTGACATAGACACCTTTTAAATACGGACTAACTCAATATACCGTAAAAGTAATAGGGTCATTTAGAAAATAATTATTTTAATATTGGGACTAAATTGATGAAATTGTAGAAATTGTCGTCCACTAAAGACACAATTAATGAAAATGCCCATCCCCTAAATCAATCCATTTCCTCCCTAAATCAACTCCACCGCGAAAACGAACGACGCCGTTCAACCCACTCGGCGTTGCCATCTTCAGCTATCCATTGAATTGCTTGTTTGCGTAATTGATTGCATGCCTCAGCCTCTGCTTATCGCGATTGCATTTTTGATCAAACTTGATGCTCGAATTCGAATCCCCCACATTTGACAGACGACCCAGGCGCTCCACGACGACCTAGACGACCCAAGCGCTCCACGGCGACCCAGGCGTGCCCCACCGTAGCTCCACGGATCTCGCACGACCCCGCCGCATTGGGGCGATGACAGGCTCGCTTTGAGCGCCCCGCGCCCCGAGCGCACCCCGAGCGTGATTTTCACAACACTGCCTGCGACGTGAGGGTCCTACTGTGCTATGAACATCTTCCCTTGCTCGCTCTCCAGAGGTTCTCCTTGATTGCTCTTCTACAGACTTCCTCCCCGAGGACTATTTTTTCACTGGCCTTTGCTTGTATGTCCGAACGGTAGCAGCGCCCACTCTCATAGCCTCATCTCTACTTCCTGGTGCTTCATCAGTAGTTACCCTTACCCTCTCAATAGAGTTCAATCCAACATCTCCATCTGTTCTCATATCCATCTCAATCGTCTCTGAATTCCCTGTCGCCAAGTTTGTTGTAACCTTCTCTGGTACCTCAACCTTCAAGTCTGTGGCTCTACCTCTGTATTTATCGGCCTGACAATCTGTAGAACTTCATTTGGCTGGACGGTGGGCTCCTCTGTATGTTTTCCTATATCCAGTAGCTGGTGCTTTACCCCTTCTCTTTGTACCACTGCGGCACCCGTTCTCGTCCTCTCCGCTTTTTCGGAATCGTCGGCAGTCTTAGTTCCCTCACTGCAAATTACCGAGGATTGGGAATCGCTGGTAGGTGGTGGGGTAGGTATTATCCCAACCTGAGTTAGCAACTGAGTAGCATCGACTTCGGGTTTTAGCGACTGGATCAACATCGTTAACGTCTGTAGATAGAGTGTGACGGTAGCTGGCTGATTGCTTCCAGCGGCTTGCAGTGTTGTATTGGTCAGAACGGCACCCGCGTCGAAAGGCTGATTGCTTCCATCGTCGGAACGGGTTTTGAACATCGGACAGACATAGGTGCGGGGTGCTTCCTGAGGCGTTCTGTGACTGTCCTTCCATTTCTTCGGTGGATTGTGATGGATTGCAGAACTAGGGTACCTGCAGAGAAAATCGTGGTGAAAAATTAGGGTAGTAGTTGGGGGAGTGGAGTACGGGAGGTTCAAATTATACTATTCTATTAGAGAATCTTCAGTTTCCCTCCAAAAATTCTCCACATCTTCCCCCTTTTTCTCACACGTGTCGGTCACACTTCATTCCCACACTTAAGAAACTTTCAACAAACAAATTACCTAGGAAAGGTGGGAGTTCCGACTTGGCTGGATCAAGGGAGTTCCGTGAAATGGTCTCTTTTAATGTTAAATGCTTAAGTGACTTGATCCAACCAGGTTTAGACTCCCAAAAATATTTTTGAGATTTTAACTTTTTTTTCAATTTGTTTGGATTTTCATTTTAAAAACTGGAAAAGACACTCTTCACAACTATGTACAAGCCTTGTCAATGCTCTAGGGATTCACTTGATCTATTCCTGATTCGACATGCTTCGTTCAACTGATCAAGTGGATCACCCAGAACATTTACAAGTTGATCAATTTAGGTGAGAACTTCAGTTGTGCGCAGTGGATTTCTTCCACTATGCGCACCTCTGAGTTGTCCCTAAATGGCTTCACCCTACGACCATTAACCATGAATGGGTAGATTTAGGATCACTCCCTTGAAGTTCCACTGCTCCGTTTGCTCGAAGGGCAGTGATGGTATATGGTCCCATCCATTTTGATTTCACTGCTCCGTTTTGCTCGAAGGGCAGTGATGGTATATGGTCCCGCCCATTTTGATTTCAACTTCCCAGGCATCAGTTTGAGTCTTGACTGGAACAACAAGACTTTTTGCCCCACGTGCAGCTTTTTCGTCCTCAGGTTCTTGTCATGCCACAGCTTGGTTTTCTCTTTGTACCACATGGCCTCATCATAGGAGTTGAGCATGAGTTCTTCCAATTCTTGCAGTTGAATTTCCTTTCTTCACCACACACCTTGGGTTGCATATTCACTTCCTTGACTGCCCAGTAAGCTTTAAGTTCAATGCCTACTGGGAGGTGGCACATTTCCCAAAAACCAGCCTATATGGTGACATGCCGATTGGAGTTTTGTACGCAGTGCGATAGTCCCACAAGGCATCGTCCAACCTCTTGCTCCAGTCCTTACTTGATGGACTCACTGTTTTTTCAAGGACGCTTTTAATCTCCCTGTTCGAAATTTCAGCCTGAACATTACTTTGTGGATGGTAAGGAGTGGACAGTCGGTGGTTCACCCCATACTTCTTCATTAGAGCTTCGATTGTGCGATTGCAAAAATGTGTGCCTTGGTCCGAGATAATAGCCTTAGGGACTCCATACCTATTGAATATATTGGACTTCAGAAACTTTGAGACCTCCTAAGCCTCACAGGTCACTGTTGCCTTGGCTTCCACCCACTTAGACACATAGTCGACTGCGACTAGAATGTACGAGTTCCCATAGGATGAAGGAAAAGGTCCCATAAAATCCATTTCCCATACATCAAATATTTCACATACCACGATGGGTACTTGTGCCATCTCATCTTTGGTAGAAATCCCACTAGTTAACTGACACTGGCTACACCTTTTGCAGAATTCATAGGCGTCCTTATGAAGATCTAGCCAATAGAATCCACTGTCTAGAATCTTCCTCGCTCTCTTCTTAGGACCGAAATGACCACCACATGCAAGAGAGTGACAATGAACCAATATGTCTTCCTGATCCCACTCTGGAATGCACCTCCTGATGACCTGATCAATTCCCATTTTCCACAAATACGGGTCACCTCTTTGTTAATGGAATCATCCAACTCAGCAGCCTCAAGTTGCCCTTGTAGGAGTTCAATTTCAAGAAACGCCTGAACTAAAGACGTAATTACATCAAGAGAGTGCAGATTCTCCATGTCTTGTGGCTTCTTGATGGCTTCATCAATGTTGAACGTGAATTTTTTACCATGATAATCAAGACAAATTTTTCCATCGCTGACATCAATTATGGTCTTAGACGTACTCAGGAATGGCCTCCCCAACAAAACTCCACTTGATACCCCTACGTCTGACTCGTTCATTCGGATTACATGGAAATCCGCCGGATATAAGAAATTGTGCACCCTCACGATCACATTCTCCAGAACTCCCTCTGGGTTTATGCATGACTTGTCAGCTAATAGGATAACTTGAAGGGGTTGGGAGCGGAAGCGTGCAGAAATTTACCGATCACATAAATTTGATCTATTTAGCAGATTATTTAGACAAATTCTATTCGCGTAATTATTACATGTATCATGCTCATAACTTGAATTAAAACATGCTTTAGCATATAAAATCCCTAAAACATGCTTACTACGGAATTAGCCAATTTACCTTGTTGATTCAATCAAGAATCGATGATGGCTTGCGTCTTCTCCTTGTAAAGATCTTTAGTACTCGTCCTCGGACCTTCTGACTGGTGTCCCGGACTATACGCTGATATTTGTGCAGGCAAATCTCACCAACATACTAGGACTTGAATAACGAAGACAGAACTCAGCTCACAGAGGAGGCAAAATTTCGAACTCTCTCTTTCTTTTAGGGGGACGAAAATTCTCAACAATAATAATCGTGTTTTTTGTCTCCTTTATTCTCCTATTTATATTAAGTCACATATTGGGCACAGTCAGAGATCTAAGGAAGAATTTGGAAAATGCCTCACCCAATTAGCTTTTTACTAATTAAATTGAACCCACAATTTAATATAAGCTTATATTGGAATATTACAAGCAGCCACTACAGAAGTAATATTGCACTGCCTTCCAAATACGAAATTACAAGTATTCTGGGTTTCCTTTAATTGCATTTAATTTATTTCCCGTGCTTAACATAGAAACATCCATTAATTAATTATTGTCTGCTATGGACTTAATTAATTAACATATTTTAATCTCCAAGAGTGGATTTAGCAAGAAACTCTTATTTATTATTCATAGAGTAATTAAACTCCAACTAGCTAGGTTCCGAATAATAAAACCTTGTTTCAAACGAGACTCTCCTTGCGCACGATTCAACGCAATAGCAATCCTAGCACCGCTAGATAATGATCGCCACTACCCAATATACCTGGATTGTTGGGTGATGAAAAACCCGCACCTTTGGTAAGTCAAAGTAGTAATACTCAATATCGTATGCTCAATGCTAACGTACATTGATTAAGAAATTAATTATCAAGACCTCGTCTTTCAGTAGATAGCATAAAGACTCGTCTTGCTGTTAGATCCATTCAGTGCTATACCACACCAACGTCATCTTATTTCAATAAGGCTTAGAAATAATAGGACTGACATTGCAACCTTTCGCGATAGGTAGTCTAGGCCTATCTAGGTTGTGAAATTCTTAGTTTTCTTTGTTTAGAACTTACCGTGTTACCTTAAATTGGACGACGCCCACAACCGGTCTACTAAAACAAAGACTTAGACTTTGTTACGTTTGCTTATACATTTAAATATGCAATAAACAACCATTAAATGTAAAACATAACAACATTATGACAAAAAATAATTTGTTGCATTTATTGGAAAATAACAATTAGAGTTTTACATTATCCAATCACTCGAAAGGTGATTTCTAGTATACAAAACCCTAACATAACAACCTTCGTGTCCACTAGCCTGACTCCAGTTAGTTTCTTGTAAACCGAACACGGTAAAACATTAATTGAAGCCCCTAAGTCGCATATAGCATGCTAAATGTTGACGTCTCCAGTTATGATGGGCAAGGTGAACATCCCAGGATATGTTCTCTTTGAAGGGAGCCTTTTCTTCTGGATTACCGCTGACACACTTTCCCCGATCACGATTTTTCCATCAGCTTTCGCCTTCCCGGCTATGAAATCCTTGATGAATCTACTGAACGATGGCCGCTTCAATGCCTGCAGGAATGGTAGGTTGATTTCTAGCTTCCCAAAAATTTCCATAAAATCGGTGGGGTCCTTTTTCTGTCTCTTAGGTTCACCCCGATATGGGTAAGGTTTGGCATGTTTGACCGCACCACTTGGTTCTTCATTATGGTCCTCCCCTTCCTGCCTTCTTTTCTCTTCATACAACTCTTCAGGTTCCTCATCAGTAAGTACCGGGTCAGAAAAATGAGGCAACGAACCCTTTTTCTTTAGTTCAAGGAGGCCTTTGTTCCAGTCTGCCCTCAGCTCATTATCTCACTTCCTTCATCTATCCCCCCCAAGGGTTCAGCATAGTCCTTCCCCGACCTCAGAGTAATCTTGCTAATGTTGGCTTTGTCTGGCATCTTGACAGTGGCGGGAAGGTGACCATTTTGCCAGCGTATCTCGTTCAATGTAGTTACCATTTGTGAGATTTGTTTGGTGAGCATGTCCAGGGCTGTCTTGTGTTCTAGCTGAGCATCTTGTAGCTTGTGTACCACATCATTGTTGGCCTGCATGTTTCCTTGGATATGCTGTTAAGAGTTTAGCAAGTCTCCAATCAGCTCCTCTGTTCCCTTGGGTTGCTTGGCCGTCGGCTGGCTGGAGGTTGCTCCCGACGGATTACCGGAAGATGATCCTGACCCGTGAAGGATTTCCTTGTGGTCCTTGACTTCCCTGTTGTTATGAGGGAACACTCGAATGCTAATTCTGGTAGCTTCTTTGATGCGGTGGAACATAGGAGACCATTTGATTGTTCTGATTCATGTTCTGCCAGTGCGGCTGATTCCCCTGTCCCCTATTGTTGTTCCCGTTGTTCTACCCTTCATGGTTTCGATTTTGCTATTGGGGTTGCCCCTCAAGCTGCTATGGATAATTGATAGCCGGCGGCTGTTGATAAGTTATGGCCGGTGGTTGCTGGTAGGTAATAGCAGGTGGTTGTTGATACGTGCTGACTTGGTGGCTGACTCTGGTTCTGATCTGACCATCTGAAATTTGGGTGTTCTCTCCATGGAGTTTCTCTCTGTTTCCCGGGAATCCAGTTCCCATTTGGGCTCCAATGCCCAACATCACTTCCTGAGCTTGAAGATTAGGGTCTCCCTGAGGTCCGTAGCTGGGATACATCCCTTCCTGGCTTACTACAACATTAACTTTCTCCTGCGGGACAGGCCGATTCTGTTTCTCCACCACGGTCAATAGCGCCTTTTCCATCTTGTCCATGCGAGCCTCCATTCTCTCATCAGCTGTGTCTGCGTAGGTATTCACTGGCGCCCGCCTCAAGATTGTGGTACGTGGGTTATTATATGTCCTCTTGGCATTGACCAATCTATCAAGCACTCTTTTGCCATCACTCACCTTCTGTTTAGAGAAGTCACCACCACTCGAAGAGTTCATTAGATCATTGCTCTCAGGGGTTAGTCCTTCATAAAAAGTGTTGTAAACATCGGCTTCCACCATACGGTTATTCGGGCATGCATCGAGCAGTCCTTTGTATCTTCCCTAGTATTCACTCAAAGTTTCCTCACTATCCTGTCGGGCTCCTTGAATCTCCTTCTTCAGGGCATTTGTTTTTGTGGAGGGAAAGAAGTAATCTAAGAATATTTGTCGAAACTCCAACCAAGTCCTTATAGATCTCTGAGGTAGCCTCATAAACCAGGTGTCAGCTTCACTTTGTAATGCGAAAGGAGTAGCGCTCAGCCTGTAATCTTCCTCGCTTGATCCCATTGGTCGCTTCTGCATCCTACAAAGTTTGCAGAATTCGTGCAGGAATGTTTACGAGTTCTCCACTCTTCGCCCGTATAAATGTGGCATGACCGCCAGCACATTTGTGCACCGGGGAGGTGCCCACCTCCCGCGGTCACCCATCATTCCATCATGCCGGGAAGGTGGCCACCTTCCACGGACACAGATCCAGCCAACCCTCCTGCTGGCTCACGACTCTCGTCGTGTACACAAGTCTATGTTGAGACGCTGCCCACGCTCAGACCCGAATTCGTTTAACGTTTTGGGGTTACCAAAACAAAATAGCCATGTAGCCCGCAGATAGGCATCATCAAAACAAATATTTATGGCATAACAACAATTTGAAAAAGAATCATAGCTCCATTTGAGAAAAACATGACATTTCATAATTTCGCAAGTATTTGATTTACATCCCCACTAATGTGATGGATATTTAAAAGAAAACCCACCTGATGAGCTTATCTTCAGTTAAAAATTTCTTTTGTTGGCCTCACTTTCGCCATCATTCACCTCGCGCTGCTGCTCCGGCAGCGCCGCCACCTCAATCGACTCTCCGGGGCTCCGTCGTCGCTTCCACGCACAAGTTAAGTCACCCTCCCCATTCCGATTTAACTTGTTTTCTTGTTGGTGTTATTCAATAAGTTCTATGGTTACTTGTAATTTGCAACAAAACTCGTTGGGAAGGGTCCTGCTTCTTTGGGACTTAATTGCTATTGTCATAGTTGATCTCTTTCCAAGATGTGAGGCTCTCCTTTAAGTTCTATGAGTTTGGGCTTACTGATCCGAATCTTGGCCAAGTATGGTTGCTCTCTATACTTGCTATTGTTATGACTTTCCGACAACCATGTATCTAAGTTCTTGGGCGTTGTTCTCTATGAGATCTATCATGATGCAAGGTATGGGGTTGTGGTGTTACCTAAGTTCTATGATTCCTCTTGGTTGTGGACCCAGCCACTTCTTTTCCTTGCTCCTCTTCCCCCCCCTTGCTGCTGCTCTCCTTGGTATTATGTGAAATTTGTTGTGTCGAAGAGTGGGGGAGAGGAGAAGGGATGTGGGTGCTTTTATAGGTGAAAGCTAGCGAGTGGTTTCCCTCAACCTAATGACTTTAGTTCACACAACAGATTTTAGTATGTCGATACTGCTCAACTTATCAAGGTAATGATGAAGAGATCAAATATGCAACTATCCAGTCGTTGGTTATGCAAATGCAGAGGTGATAAGGCTAATTACATGCATCGGTTAGGGGGGTTAAATTCAACAATTCACGGTGTCTAACACATCTTTTAAGCCAGGAGTGTAGAAGAAACCGCCAGGTCCATGAAGGAAGGAAGATAATCGCTTGGCGAAGGAAATTGGCGAGAAAGTGAGCAGAATGAAGAAAAATTGCCAGACGGAGGAGATCATTAGTTGGAGGGCAGAACGTAGAATTCAAGAGAAAGGCTACTAGAAGATCGCCTCGACATCTATAAAAGAGAGAGCATGCAACATGAAAAAGGGGATTTTTGGCTCTAAGCTCACTTTCACACACTTCTACACACACTTGGGGTGATCGGAAATCTAGGGATTTTGGGGGTCATTTTCGATTTGATGTTGTGTACCACCGTCCGCTTGCAGGGCGAAGAAACGATTTATCTGTTTTCGTTTTAGTTTTCTGTTCAGATTTCTATCGAGTCTTCGCTGTTCGAAACTCGACTTTCATTGTGTTGTTGAAATCTCGTTTAGCTAACTATGGAATTTCTATTTTTTGTCATGAATGATGCTGATGTTGAGGTTTGTTTGTGTTTGATTCTGAGTTTGTGGTTGTTTACTTGAATGAATGCTTTTCGCACTTGATCTAGTGAATCGGAGTTGAATCGAGGCTGGATTGTTGTTGATCGGAGTGGATCTGTTGAATCAGAGCTCATGGAGTTGTTTTTGGTTGTAGTTTGGTTCGGATTGCTTGGATCCAGAGTGGATTGAGTGTCCGATGTGTGGATCTGAAGCAGAGTTGGATGATTGTGCATGAATCTGATGGCTCGTTTCTGTATTTCTGTTGCTTAGTCTAGTAGGTATAGATCTGTTCAGTTTCTGATTAATCGCAACGTTTCTGACGTCCGAATTATGTTGTTTTGTTTGAATCTGTTGTTAGTCTGTTTTTTCTCCATGTTCGAGCTTGAATCAGGTGATAAGATGCAGATCGTTGTTTGTTAATTCCAGAATTAGTTATTTGCAGCTTTTCATCCGTACTTTACTGTTTTGGGAAATGGTCCCCACTGCATGTTTGATCTCTGCTTAGCTAGATTAGGAAGTTGTTTACTAGGTCGAGGAAGTTCGTTTGAGTTATTGAAGTTAAGATGATGTTCCATGCCCGCATGATGTTTACAGTCTCCTAGGTCTATTGTTAGTTTTCATTTCTCCAGCCTAGTTAAAATTTTCTCAACCCAAAATTGCGTGGCAGCAGCTAAACCCGTTTCTAGAATCTCTTGAATGCCTTCTTACGCATCCATCTTCATGGGATCGATCCCTACTTCCCTGTACTAATTCATAGTAAAGAGGGTTGACAGTTTTGAACGTGGAATTTGTGTGTCCGACGACCGAGACTCCCAGGATCCTCTAAGTTCCTAGACCTTGTGATCTAGCTGATTCTTTGGGCTTGGGAGGCTTGACCTAGCACAAAAGCACACACATATTCTATAAAATCAAGCTTTCAAATGGCGCCGTTGCCGGGGATGGATGGCGTAGTTTATGATTGTGTTTAGAGATTTTGGCGTATATAGTTTTGATTTTTCTTTTTTTTTCTTTAATTTCAGTTTATGAGCAGAGGCTCACGGTTTGGACACTAGGGTAACTTATCTGGGTGGAGGAACGATGTACTTGGCAAGTCAAGGAGACAACATCTACGATCACCACCAGATCGGGATTATCTACTGGAGATCCATTTCCGTTTGGTTCAGGAAGTGACGAGGATTGGAGTTCGTCAGGAAGGGAGGATCCCAAGTCATCTTCAGAAACAGATACAGAATAGAACGAGATCGGAGATATGGCGCAGGTAGTTGATTTAGATCCTGAGATCGGTTCGCTCACTGCTTATCTAGATGGTGAGACAGCCCAGGCTATAGTCATGAATCAACGTCAGAGGTCCATCGATATTAAGACAAATGCACTAGGTATTCTACCGACGTTCTCCGGTGTAGGAACGAGTGTCCATACGAGTTCCTAAATGAGTTTAGTAAGCTGTGCAGTATTCAGAAAAGGCCCAATGATGCAACGGAAGAAGATTATCGACTACGCGTAATTCCATTCGCCATGAAGGGAGAGGCTAACACATGGCTGCTGAGGCTGCCTCAGGGTTCCATCCGTACTTGGAAAGATTTCAAGTTGGAGTTTCTGGATTATTTTTTCCCTTTAAACAAGACAAATGCCCTCAAGAAGGAAATCGTGGAGTGTAAGCAGGAGTACGATGAATCTCTGAGTCAATATTGGTCACGATTCAAGGGATTATTAGATGCTTGCCCGAATCACAGAATGATCGAAGCAGAAATTTACTATTTGTTCTATGAAGGAGCAACCCCTGAATCAAAGGATCTGACGAATTCCTCGAGCGGGGGAAATTTTACAAAGAAAAAGGGAAGTGGAGCAAGAGAGATCTTGGGGAAGTTGATAAAGGCTAAAAAGGCGTACGGCAACCCGAGGAACATTATGAGGAGAGGATCGACGAATGCGCTGAGGAAGCAAGATGACGAAAGGGTCGAGGCGAGAATAGATAGGCTTGAGAAAGCACTCTTGAGTGCAATCGAGAAGGCTAACCCGCCAGCCCCACGAGAGAAAGAGAAAACTCCGGGTCCAGGAGAAGCTCCACCCCAGCAATACTATGGCCCTCAAGAGGGGGATTACCAGGCTCAGGTGAATTCGATGGGGAGTTGGAATCTAGATGGGAGTTGGAATCAAAGGAAACAGAAGGATGCACCATGGAGAACCCATCCAAATTTTAGATGGTCTGACAATGACCTAACCCAGCCACCTCCACAACTGAACACCTAGTTTACACACCAACCAGAGAGGCAGACTAACTGGTCTGGAAGAATCAGGAGTGGCAGAACAACTGGAACAACCGGAATCAGGGCGATCATTCTAATTGGGGGAACATGAATCAAAATCACCAGGGGAGCTCTTATGTACCGCCACACCAAATGAACTACCCAGGAAATTATTAGAATTCACAACCCAGTTATCAGGGGAACCAAGGGCCAGGAAATCAGTTCAACAATAGTTCAGGAGGTAAGGGAAACTTTCACCAAAACCAAGGGAGTGGACCAAACCTGGGTTCAGAACCGAATCCCGGCCAACCCAATTCTAAGCCACAAAGGAATCTAGATGAAATGGTGCATGATCTAGTCAGTTCTCAACAACATATGCAGAATAACATGCAATCCAACAATGATGCGGTGCATAAGCTTCAGGACGCTCAGTTGGAGCAGAAGGCAACAATGGACATGTTGGCAAAGCAATTGTCCCAAATCGCAACCTCCTTGAACGAAGGAAAGATTTATGCCTCAGTAAGGCCACCAGATCGAGCTAACATCAGCCAAATCACTTTAAGATCTGGGCGAGGTTATGAAGGTCCGATGATGAAGATGAATGAAGAAACACCTCCCGCGGAAGGCAAAGAATGGAAAAACTCAGTTCCTGAACCTGAAGATAGGGAGTACCGTGTTCCTGAACCTGGGGAAACCACTACCTGGTGTGGCTGAACCATTTTTCCTAGACCCAGAGCCAGAAGCGAAAAATGAAGTAGTGAGGAAGGAAACGAGCGAGCTTTCAGCTGCAGGGTTTACAAGTGCAGGGAAGCAAGTGAAACCATATCCGCACCGAGGAGAGGCTAAGAAGAAGAAGGATGAACCGGTGGATTTTATGGATATCTTTGGAAAGTTGGAGATAAACCTACCGTTCTTACAGGCTTTGAAATTGCCGGTCTTCAGCAAATTCATTAAGGAGTTCATAGCTGGAAAGACAAGACCCAGTAGGAAGATCCTAATTGGAGAGAACGTGTCAGCAGTGATTCAGAAACGCATGATTCCTTCGAAACGCACTGACCCAGGTATGTTCACCTTACCCATTTCCATTGGTGATGTCAGAATTGAGCATGCTATGTGTGACTTAGGGGCATCGATAAATGTTTTACCACTTTTCATATACAAAAAGTGGGTAGGAGTAGGAATGGTGCATACGAAGGTGGTAATCCAATTGGCGGATAGGTCGTGCATTTGTCCAGAGGGAGTTTTAGAAAATATCATAGTCAAGGTGCATGATTTTCTGCATCCGGTCGATTTCCAAGTTATTAAAATGTGTGATAATGAATCCTTTGAGTCTAGCGGCGTGCTTCTAGGTAGACCTTTTCTGCGTACCGCTAAGACCATTATCGATGTTTTTGATGGAACCATATGCCTGGACTATAATGGGGAAAAATATACATTTAGCATAGATGAAGCAATGAAGAAACCATTAGATGTTGAAAATTTGCATGTTGTCGATGTTATTAACCCCCTGGTCCAGGAGTATCTTGAGACCGAGTTGATGCAGGAGCAGATTGATAATTCAGAGTTAAGCCACTCTATTGACAGAGAGGTAGCTATAATGTGAGGTAATACATACAAGGGAACTAACGGATGAGGAGCTGGTCGAAGCTATTTCAGAGTTTTGTAAAAATCCGGAGTCCGCCAGGTCAAGGGGATTAGCCCATGTGACTAGCGTGGAAAATTCTTCTGGGTCTGCAAAGGGAATGAAAACTGATGCGAAAGAAAAAAATCCCTTGCCCCAGGAAAGAAGTACCCCTAAGAAGGAACTGAAAACGCTCCCACCAGGTCTGAAGTATACCTATCTGGATAAAAATGGGACTTTTCCAGTAATCGTCAACAACAACTTGACCAAGGATCAGGAAAAGGAATTACTGGAGGTAATCAGAAGGAACAAGCAGGCCATAGGATGGACTCTCTCAGACCTAGTAGGGATCAGTCCTGATCTTTGCATGCACCACATCAGGTTGGAAGAAGGTGCAAAGGCCTATAGGGACCCGCAACGTAAGCTGAATCCAAACAAGAAGGAGGAAGTTCTGAAGGAAGTTTTGAAGCTGCTCTCCTTAGGCATCATCCACTCCATACCAGATAGTGAATGGGTTAGTCCGGTTTACATGGTACCCAAAAAGTCAGGAATTCAGGTAGTTAAGAATGAATTAGCGCCCACCCGACTTGTCACTGGGTGGAGGATGTGCATAGACTACAGAAAGCTGAATGAAGCAACCAGGAAGGATCATTTCCCATTACCCTTCATTGATCAGATGCTCGAGAGACTGGCTGGAAAACAATACTTTTGTTTCCTTGACGGGTACAGTGGATACTTCTAGATCTATGTAAATCCCGAAACCAAGAGAAGAGTACGTTTACGTGCCCCTTTGGCACGTACGCTTATAGAAGAATGTCGTTTGGTCTGTGCAATGCGCTATGCACTTTTCAACGTTGCATGATGAGTATCTTCTCAGATCTACTGTAGGTTTGTATCAAGATCTTCATGGATGACTTCACCGTGTATGGCAACTCTTTCGATTCCTGTTTGGCTAGCCTGGACGTAGTATTAAGGAGATGTCAGGAGAAGAATTTGGTCCTTAACTTCAAAAAGTGTGATTTCATGGTTCCCGAGGGAATTGTCCTAGGCCATGTAGTCTCAGAGAAGGGCATACAGGTGGACCAAGCAAAGGTCGATGTGATTTCAAAATTGCCTTACCGTACGAATCAGAAAGAAGTCAGGGGGTTCCTAGGGCATTCAGGTTTTTATAGAAGATTCAAAAAAGACTTCGCGAAGATCGCTCAGCCACTTACCCACCTTTTGCATAATGATGTTGATTTTGTCTTCGACGTAGAGTGTAAAAAGGCATTTCAATTATTGAAAGAGAAACTAGTGTCTGCCCCTATCATCAGGGCACCCGACTGGATTCAGCCGTTTGAAATAATGTGTGATGCAAGTGACTTCGCAGTGAGGGCGGTACTAGGTTAGAGGATTGATGGAAATAATTATGTGATCTTCTATGCGTCAAAGACACTCAACCAGGCCCAGAAAAACTATGACACCACAGAGAAGGAAATGTTAGCGGTCGTGTATTCATTTGAGAAATTCGAACATACTTACTGGGGTCGAGAGTGATAGTTTTTACCAACCACGCAGCTATCAAGTATTTACTGGCGAAGAAAGAATCAAAGCCAAGGTTACTCCGGTGGGTGTTACTTCTACAAGAGTTTGACTGGGAGGTGAGAGACAAAAATGGGACAGAGAATAAAGTGGCTGACCATCTGAGTCGGATCTTCCAGGGAGAGACTGAGGAAGCTATACTACATTGGCGAATCTCCTAGACCCATCAGTTGGGAGGCAATAATGGCGATAACAGGTCCAGGAGATGCTGAGAAATGGAAGTGTCAGATGAACGCTGAACCATGGTTCGCAGACCAAGCAAATTACTTGGTCACAGGAGAAGTGCCTAGTTCACAAGAAATTTCCCGGCCCTAGAAGATGAAGCTTAAGAGTGAGGCTAAGTATTAATTTTGGGACGATCCTTACTTGTGGAAGATGGGGGCTGACCAAGTAATCAGTAGATGTATTCCTGAATGGGAGCAGAGGGATGTACTTAATCATTGCCATGCGTTGGCATGTGGAGGTCATTTTGGGCCAAGGAAGACTGCGAGGAAAGTCCTAGACAGTGGATTTTATTGGCTTACACTACACAGAGACTCCTTTGAATTCTATCAAAACTGTGAGCGATGACAGCAAACTAGAGGAATTTCAAAGAGAGATGAGATGTCGCAGGACCCAGTAATCGTCTGTGAAATCTTCAACGTCTGGGGGATGGATTTCATGGGTCCATTCCCATCTTCGTACGGAAACACGTACATCCTTGTGGCCGTAGATTATGTGTCAAAGTGGATAGAAGCCAAAGCGACCACTTCTTGAGAATCCAAAGAGGTGGCTAAATTTCTTAGAGCTAACATTTTTAACAGGTATGGTGTTCCCCGAGCCATTATATCTGACCAAGGGACGCATTTCCATAACCGAACCATAGAAACTCTGATGAAGAAATACGCAGTCCACCACAGGCTTTCTACCCCTTACCATCCTCAGTCTAATGGGCAGGCAGAGATCTCGAATAGGGAGATCAAGGCAATATTGGAGAAAACGGTGAACCCGTCAAGGAAGGACTGGAGCAAGAGACTCGGCGACGCATTATGGGCTTACAGGACTGCGTATAAAACTCCTATTGGGATGTCGCCTTATAGGCTAGTGTTTGGAAATATGTGTCATCTGCCCGTGGGAATGGAGCATAGAGCGTATTGGGCGGTAAAGGAGATCAATATGAAACCCCGGGCTTGTGAGGAAGAAAGGAAACTGCAACTTCAGGAGCTGGAGGAGTTAAGACTTGAGTCGTATGAGTCCGCAATGTGGTACAAGGAGAAGACAAAGCTGTGGCATGACAAAAACCTCCAGGTCAAGGAACTAATAGTGGGTCAGAAGGTGCTCCTTTTCCAGTCCAGACTCAAACTGATGCCTGGAAAGATGAAGTCCAAGTGAATTGGGCCATACACTATTGTTGGCTTTCGAGCAAATGGAGCTGTGGAAATCTAGGGAAGTGCCTCGAACTCTATCCTTTTCCTTGTTAATGGTCATCTAGAGAAAGTCTTTAGGGATAATTCGTAGTTGTGTGTAGTGGAGGAAGTGCCACTACGCGCACTCTCTATTTGAAGGGGGTTGGCAGCGGAAGCGTGGGTAGAATCTGATCACATAATTTGATCTATTGTCACGACCGCACTTCCTAAGGATAGGAAGCACGGGAAAATCGTGACTAGTGGGGGAACTAAGAAGCGGGGAAGAAGGGGGGATAATCAACTCAAGGCAATACAACTTAACAATCAAAGAGGAAGTTCCATTTAAATCGATCAACGTTTCAAAACCCAAGACTCATAATGAAAGATAACAGAGTTCAACCATAAGGGAAGTAACAGAGTTCAACAGTTCAAAGAAAATAACAGAAATTCTGAAAACATTGAGTAGCGGAAGCAATTTGAGAGTTTAGCTACTGCTATGTATGAAGACATAATAGTAACCGGAACAGTGATTTAATACGTTCTTGGATCATCGCTCAACATCCTCCGCCTCCCGACCCCGCTCAACCTGCACATAGGGAAAACATATGCAGGGGCTGAGTACTTGGTACACCCAGTGAACTCATGCCCAAAAACATTCACCGTTAAGGTATGTCAAGCCATCATCGAGTAAATCCCGGGTTTTACTTTTAAAAGGCCGAGAGACACTAAAGTTCATTTCCTTAAAAAGTGTCCGCGCGGACCAACATCATCCTCCATCATATACCATATCTGAACCATCATGTGAAAAGAGACTGTGGCCACAATCTCGATCACTGGACCGGCCGACCTAGGGGACGGCTCACGATCCCCATCAGTGCACTAGTCTAAGTAGGGCGTAGACCCTAGTTAGACCCGAATTCGTTAACCATCAAAGTCTAGTAGAGTTTCATTCTAGTAGACAATCAGATAGGCAGTTTCAAAACATAAACACGACATGACATACTTATAGAAACATCCTTATAACATCGTAAGCATATTGATTCAAAATAAACGTTATAGAATAAAGCCCACCTCAAAAGCTTAGGATTTCCGTAAAATTCCTCGTTCCTACTTTTAGCGTGCGTGCGAACCACCTTTTCGGAAAACACATAAAATTCATATCAAACCTCTGTAACGACGATAATTAGAATGCATGCACTCTAATTAAAAACTTTTAATTCTCTTTCTCGATTTTCGCACATTTTCAGTTATTCGGCGGCCGCCCAAGGCGTCGCGTGCGACGCCGGTCGGCCGCTTAAGCTCGTTCTTCCTCCGTTGGCTCCTCGTATTTTCCATAACGTCGAAAATAATTTCTATAAATTATTTACGCGCATACTTTAATTTCCGTAATTATTTACCATTGAAAAAGTATTACTTCATACTTAGGTAAATTATTCTTCTTCAAAAAGTCTTCCGGAAATTACTGAAATAATTTCCCCTGATTAAATTTTAATTATCGGCCCAAGCGATTAAATTTCTTAGCCACCTTATTCCTCCAAAATTACATAGTGAGCCCCATCAAATTAGTTAGCCCATCAATTTATTTAGACTTCCATTTTTAAAAGGCCCAACAACAAAATAAACTATTCCAAGGCCCAAATTAAAAACACATGGCCCAGATTTAATTATCTCCCTCTCTAACATCTTTCTCTCTCTCCGTCTCCTCTCTCTCGGCCACCACACAGCAGCCGCCGCCGTCGCCCACTCCGGCTCGACGACGTCGCTGCTGGAATAGTCGGCGGGTCGTGAAGCCACCGTTGCCTTGCCGCCTCCACTCGTCACCGTCGCAGGGTCGCCGGGAAGCTGCTGCTGCGGAGGGACTTCGCATGGCGTCCCTGCCAGCTGGAGTCACCGGCCGCTGCTGCCTCCCGTCGCGTTGCTGCTGCCGCCGTCGCCACCGGGAGCCGTCATCCGAACCGGGAACGTCGAGCGCGGCTGTCCGCCGCTGCCCGTCGCCGGCGGCGACTTCTCCTCCTCCGAAACCACTCCGAACCCGCCCGAAAACACCCCGCAAAGGCTCGCAACACGTGTTATTAACATAAAGCTAAGTTCTTTCTAATCTTCGGCTAAGTACGGCGATCGTTTGGAAGGTTCTACGTTGAATTCTACTTTGTTTGATTATGGAAGAAAAGCTATGGAACAAGGATGTATATCATGTATGCAAGGCTAGTAAACGACTCATGCTTTGAGGATGGAAGAAATGGTATACCTCAAGAGCTTAAATTTGATGGTGGTTGAACAAAAATGGTGGAACCAACTCCTTCTTCTCCCTCCTTCCTCTCGGCTATCTCTCGCCGCTTCTTCTTCTTCTCCTTCTTCTCCTTCTTCTCTCTTCTCTCTTCTTTTTGCCAAGTGAAAGTGGTGAGTGGGTTAGAGGGGTTTGAGGAGGGTGTAGGTATTGATGAGGGAAGTGGAGAGGTGGAAAAACCGATCGGTCATCATGGGGGGAAAGAACCGTCGACGTGGGGGGGGGGGGGAAAGAAGGAGGAAAAATTATTTTGGGCTTAGATAATTTAAAGCCATACTTGGGCTTCCATAAATTAATTCCAAAGTTGTTGGGCTCAAAATCAACAAATAAATTACAAGCCCAAGTAGAAAAACTACCACTTGATGGATTTAAAGAGTTATTAAAATTCAAGTTATTTCATATTTAATTGGACTTCAAATTTATTTTGGAAAGTCCAAAATAAATTCATACATTTGTATATATATTTCGTATTTTCCTTCATCAATTAAAATTCACGGTCCTTTATTAAATTTTGTTATCTCGTTCTTCATAACCAAAAATTTAAAGTACGAGAAATCGTACATAATTTATATTTGGTGTTGTTCCAAATATAATATTCATTCAACCGTTCCTTGCTTTACGTGCGTCGTTATCCATAAAACATATATTTCTTTCCGTTTAATTCATTCGTCTTGCTAAAGAATAGCAATTTCATCATCGACCCTTTCAACGAGACCTTAAACGTGTCTCCAAACGTTCAAAAAGAAAACACATTCCTTTTTCCCATCAAACTCATAAACCATAATTTTTCCCATAACACATCTATCGAGAAGCATAGCATTTTGAAATAATTTTATCAATTATTCCGTTACATAAAAAAGTAAATTTCAAACTTAAGGTACGGGTGTTACATTCTACCCACCTTAACAGAAATTTCGTCCCGAAATTTACTCATTTCTAACAAAAAGTTCCGGGTACTTCTCTTTCATTTTATCCTCGAGTTCCCAAGTAGCCTCCTCGTGGCCATGGTGTTTCCAAAGTACTTTCACGGACGCGATCGATTTGTTCCTCAACTCTTGTACTTTCCTGTCCAGAATAGCTTCGGGCTTCTCCTCGTAACTCAAGTCAGGATTAAAAATCATTTCCTCCTGATGAACCACGTGCTTGGGATCGAACACATACTTTCGTAGTTGTGACACATGGAAAACATTATGCAGAGTCCCAAAACTTGGTGGTAGTGCCAACCTATGCGCTACGGGTCCCACCTTCTCAAGGATTTCGTAAGGCCCTACGTATCGTGGCTTCAACTTCCCCTTTACACCGAACCTCGTTATCCCCTTCAACGGAGATACCCTCAAAAACACCTTATCTCCCGTATTGAACTGTAAATCGGTACGCCGGACATCAGCATACGACTTCTGTCGGTCTTGAGCTTCTTTTATCCTTTGTCGGATTTGTCGCACAATCTCAATCATCTCCTCGACCGAATCTGGCCCGAGTATTCTTCTTTTACCAACCTCATCCCAGTAGAGTGGTGATCTACAGTTCCTCCCATACAATGCTTCATATGGGGCCATATTTATTGTCGCCTGGAAACTATTGTTGTAGGCAAACTCGATCAAAGGTAGTACTACTTCCCAATTTTCTCCTCTGTCGAGCACCACAACTCTTAGCATGTCCTCAAGAGTTTGAATCGTTCTCTCGGACTGTCCATCGGTTTGTGGATGGAAAGCAGTACTAAAATTCAGTCGTGTACAAAGCTCCCGTTGCAGACTTATCCAAAACCTTGAAGTAAACCTTGTATCCCGGTCTGACGTGATCGTTACTGGCACTCCATGTAGCCGAATGATTTCTTTCACATAAATCCGAGCTAACTTGTCGGATCCATGAGTTATAGGGATAGGTATAAAATGCGCACTCTTGGTGAGGCGGTCTATGATTACACAAATGGCCGTATTCCCTTGCCGGGTCTTTGGTAAGCCTGTCACAAAATCCATAGCGATATGTTCCCATTTCCACTCCGGGATCTCCAACGGTTGCAACTTCCCATAGGGTCATTGATGTAAAGCTTTTACTTGTTGACATGCCAAACATCTCTCTACAAACGAAGCTATGTCCCTCTTCATTCCATCCCACCAAAATGATCCCTTCAAGTCCTGGTACATCTTTGTACTTCCAGGATGGGCGGTGTATGGAGTCTCGTGTGCTTCGGTCAAAATTTCGTTTCGAAGTCCTTCGTCGCCTGGCACACATAGTCTCCCCTCGTAGGTGAGAGCATTATCAGCCTCTTCTCGAAACTTCTCTTGTTCGCCCTTCCTCACCTTCAGTCGAATTTTCTCCAAATTTTCATCGTTGCGTTGCCCTTCTATTATCCTTGTCCGCAGATCGGATGCAATTACCAAGGTGGCAATCTTTCCCTTCACGGTCTCCGGTGCTCTTACTACCTCCAATCGCATCCTGCTTAAATCGCGAATCAACTCCGCTTCCTGAGTGAGAAAAGTAGCCAACTGCGGTTGAGCTTTCCGGCTCAAAGCATCCGCCACCACGTTTGCTTTACCCGGATGATAGTTAATACCACAATCATAATCCTTGACTAGCTCGAGCCATCTGCGTTGCCTCATGTTCAAATCTTTCTGCTCAAAGAAGTACTTCAGACTCTTATGGTCGGTAAAAATCTCACACCTAACTCCATAGAGGTGGTGCCTCCAAATCTTCAATGCGTGCACAACAGCCGCTAGTTCTAAGTCATGAGTAGGGTAGTTCAACTCGTGTGGCCTCAACTGCCGCGAAGCGTAGGCAATCACCTTACCATTCTGCATCAGAACACACCCCAGTCCAATCTTCGATGCATCAGTGTAAACCACATAGTCTACTCCCAGTTCCGGCACGGCTAGAACAGGTGCGGTGGTCAATTTCTCTTTCAACAACTGGAAGCTAGCCTCACACTCCGGTGTCCAATTGACCTTGGTCCCCTTCTTCAATTGTTGAGTCATTGGTCTTGCGATTTTAGAAAATCCTTCAATAAATCTTCGGTAGTATCCCGCCAGACCAAGGAAACTCCGAATCTCGTTTGGGGTCTTTGGCGCCTTCCACTGTTGTACGGCCTCCACCTTTGCGGGGTCAACTCGAATCCCTTCGGCTGTCACAGCATGCCCCAGAAAATTCACTTCCTTCAGCCAGAATTCACACTTACTGAACTTGGCGTATAACTTCTCTGTTCTGAGTGTTTCCAGCATGATCTTTAGATGCTCCTCATGTTCCTTTTCATCCTTTGAGTAAACCAGCACATCATCTATGAATACCAGGACGAACTTGTCCAAGTATGGGTGGAATACTCGATTCATTAAGTCCATAAATACCGCCGGTGCATTTCTCAGTCCAAACGGCATTACTACAAACTCATAATGCCCATACCTCGTTCGGAAAGCCGTCTTGGGTATGTCTTCCCTTCGTACCCTCAACTGATGATATCCCGACCTTAAATCCATCTTCGAAAATACTCCTGCTCCCCTGAGTTGGTCGAACAGGTCGTCTATTCTCGGTAGAGGATACTTATTCTTGAGAGTCAACTTGTTCAATTCCCGATAGTCTATGCACATTCTCAGTGTCCCGTCTTTCTTCTTCACAAACAGCACCGGTGCTCCCCACGGCAACACACTCGGTCGGATAAAACCCAAGTCCAGTAATTCTTGTAGCTGGATTTTGAGTTCTTCCAACTCCTTCGGCGCCATCCTATAGGGTGCTTTCGACACTGGTGCGGTTCCTGGTTCCAGATCGATAGTAAACTCTAACTGTCGGTCAGGAGGAGGGCCTGGCAACGCATCGGGAAATATGTCGGGAAACTCACGTACCACTGCCACATCCTCAACTTTACTCTCTTTCTTGTCATGTCCTTGTAGATACACAAGATAGGCCGGACGCCCCTTCCTAATCATCGTGGTTGCTTGAAGTGCCGATATCACACAAGTTTGTTGATTCATCGAAATTCCGTGGAAGGTAGAGGGCTCCTTCCCCGGGGTTTGTAACGAGATTTGTCTCTCTTGGCATCGGATAGTGGCCTAGTTTTCAGCTAGCCAGTCCATCCCCGGAATAATGTCCACATTATCCATCGGCATAACGTACAAGTTGTGCGCCACTAAACTAAGTTCTCCCACCGTTAGTTCTATGTTCGAGCAAGATTGTGAAATTTCTACAAGGCCTCCTACCGGTGAGTTCACCTTCATCTCATGTTCAAGTTCATCAACAGGCAGTCTTAAAGCATTCACGCAGGAGTGCGATATAAAAGAGTGCGACGCACCCGTATCAAACAGAACAGCAACAGGCATGTCAAGTAATGTTCCCATACCTGCCAGATTATCTTGCTTTGGCTCTCCCTGTGGGGCTCTTGCTTGATTGCGTCCCAGGGCATAGGCCCTGGCTTGAGTCGGGTATGGTTGGCGACGCTGCTGCTGCTGCTGCGGAGGTGGTGTAGGATTCCCTCGAGGTCAGTTCGGCTTTCCCCCACCTCCAGTATTGTTGTTGCTCGGGCACTCTTTGGCGAAGTGTCCGACTCCACCACACTTGTAGCACACGTTGGTCCCGACTCTGCACTCTCCCATGTGGTTCTTCTGACATTTGGCACAAGGAGGTGCTCTCTGACGGAAATCTCCACTTTGGAATGGAGCAGCTTGCTTTCCTTTTCCCTGGGAAGAGTTTGGGGTACTCTGGAACCTCTTGTTGTCGAAGGGTGCGCGGTTCCCGTCCCATTTCCTCTTATCCCGGAAATTCTACTGTGAGGTCGGCGGTGTTGGAGTAGTGGGTGTAACCGTCCTTTCCCGTGGCATCGCTTCCTCCACGTCCAATGCACGAGATAATGACTCGGCATACGAGAGTCTGCCACGGCATGCCAAAGCCATCCTGATTTCGTGCCTCAGACCAGCACAAAACTTCTCCGCCATCTTCTCGTCGGTGTTTACTTGCTCGGGTGCATATCGAGACATGTCACATAGGGCACGGTCATATTCTGTCACAGTCATCCGCCCCTGCTTTAAATTGTAGAACTCGGCCTCCTTTGCCTTACGGTAGCTCCTTGGAATATATTTGTCATACAGTTCCTCCTTAAAGTCTTCCCACGTCAGGGTGTCTAACTGTTCCTGCGTCATTGTCCGTTGCTTAGTCTCCCACCAGAATTCTGCGGACCCGGTGAGCTGATAAGTCACGTACGATAGGCGCTCCTGGTCAGTGCACCTCAAGAACTTAAAGATGCGTTCTATGGCCCGAATCCAGGTCTCGGCCTTGGTTGGATCTCCCATTCCATCGAACACGGGAGGACGTTCCTTTCGGAACTCTTTCTCGATGTTCCGTTCCGGCTGTGGCGGTGGTGGAGGTGGTGGTGGTGGTTGTCCTTCGGGACCCACACTGCTTTGGGTCTCGTTGCTTGCCTCATTCTCGTGGTGAACTGCGGCACGTCGGGGAGGCATTCTGTTCAACACATGCATTAGTATAAAAACCAACTTTACCATCACCACTCCACACAACCTTTCCAAAGCGATAACACAACTTTCCATACACAACATGGTAAAACGAACACAACGATAAAACAACGGAAGCTTAATTATCTTAAAACCAACAAGTACGTGTTTCACAAGGTCTTTGAAACAGGGAAGGAAAAACAAACGTCAAAAGAAACTACTACATAGTTTGTCAAAACAAAACATTCGAAACTAACAAAACAGCAACAGAAACACTACTCCTCGGGAGCTCTCTCGTAATTCGCCCCTTCCTCGCTATTAACTTCAACCTCTCTCGCAAGTGGCTCTTCTTCGGGGTCTTCCTCATCCTCCATGGGATCCTCCTCGTCTTCAAGGGGATCTTCTTCCTCTTCCTCACCACTCTCCCGCACGTCAGTAGCGACGTCGATATGCTCATCAACCACCAGGACTTCCGTCGCGGGAGGTGCGGAGGTGCGTATCCCAGGTCTTCTCCTCTTAGGGCAGTTTGGTTGGGGCGTCTCACTCTCGTACCGACCCCCGCTGTAGGGACTGCGGCTCGATGAGGACGCCTCCTTCCTACGAGGAGCATAGGGTGGCGGTCCACCACGAGCATCGACCAGTGCTTCCAAGAGAACCTTCACAAAACCATGCATGTCTCCCTGCATGCTGTAGTCGGGAAGCTTATGCCAGATGTATGACCGTGAAGCCTCGTCGGCCCACCTATTCCAAGGTGCCGGTAGTCCATCAACCAATCTCTTGATTCCCTCATAGTGCCTCACTCCACAGCCATGAGCATCCCGCCATAAGGTCAAGTAATCGGCGACATAAGATATCAAAGGGGCCCTCGCGTCCCTCTCGAACTCGCGATACATTTCCACCGCCCGCAATCCATTCTTGACGTACCTTCCCCTTAGCGGTGCGTGGATTGTGATCGCCATCTACAAAAAGTAAGTTCCCTTAGCAACCACTCGCAAAAAAAAGAGAAAACAAAAAGGGCGAGGTATAAAAAAAAATATAAAACGTATAGAGAACGTCATCCGTGTTACCGTGCATATACCTGTCAATTTCCATAGGAAAAAGTCATAAAAATTTCTTTTCTTTTTAAGTTATCATCTAAGGATAGATGTTTCGTATTTTATAAACGTGGTACTTTTACAATTTCGTCTATCCTTCAACCTAACGCTAATCGCGCTTCACAAGGTTTTTACTCGTCTCGTCATCTCATCATTCCTTGGGAATTCACGCCCTTTTCACGCCCCATCCATTCTATCACTTCTATTATGCTTCGTTTCAACTTTTGCCTTCTTTCATGTTGAGCGCGGTGAGACGGAGTGTTGAGTGTTAAGCGAATACTCTTTTAGTCTAGCGAAACGAGTCTAGACTAGATTGAATATATGACTCTCGGTCCAGAGCGGAAGGAAAACACGCTCTGATACCATTCTGTCACGACCGCACTTCCCAAGGATAGGAAGCACGGGAAAATCGTGACTAGTGGGGGAACTAAGAAGCGGGGAAGAAGGGGGGATAATCAACTCAAGGCAATACAACTTAACAATCAAAGAGGAAATTCCATTTAAATCGATCAACGTTTCAAAACCCAAGTCTCATAATGAAAGATAACAGAGTTCAACCATAAGGGAAGTAACAGAGTTCAACAGTTCAAAGAAAATAACAGAAATTCTGAAAACATTGAGTAGCGGAAGAAAATTTGAGAGTTTAGCTACTGCTATGTATGAAGACATAATAGTAACCGGAACAGTGATTTAATACGTTCTTGGATCATCGCTCAACATCCTCCGCCTCCCGACCCCGCTCAACCTGCACATAGGGAAAACACATGCAGGGGCTGAGTACTTGGTGCACCCAGTGAACTCATGCCCAAAAACATTCACCGTTAAGGTATGTCAAGCCATCATCGAGTAAATCTCGGGTTTTACTTTTAAAAGGCCAAGAGACACTAAAGTTCATTTCCTTAAAAAGTGTCCACGCGGACCAACATCATCCTCCATCATATACCATATCTGAACCATCATGTGAAACGAGACTGTGGCCAAAATCTCGATCACTGGACCGGCCGACCTAGGGGACGGCTCACGATCCCCATCAGTGTACTAGTCTAAGTAGGGCGTAGACCCTAGTTAGACCCGAATTCGTTAACCATCAAAGTCTAGTAGAGTTTCATTCTAGTAGACAATCAGATAGGCAGTTTCAAAACATAAACACGACATGACATACTTATAGAAACATCCTTATAACATCGTAAGCATATTGATTCAAAATAAACGTTATAGAATAAAGCCCACCTCAAAAGCTTAGGATTTCCGTAAAATTCCTCGTTCCTTCTTTTAGCGTGCGTGCGAACCACCTTTTCGGAAAACACATAAAATTCATATCAAACCTCTGTAACGACGATAATTAGAATGCATGCACTCTAATTAAAATCTTTTAATTCTCTTTCTCGATTTTTGCACATTTTCGGTTATTCGGCGGCCGCCCAAGGCGTCGCGTGCGACGCCGGTCGGCCGCTTACGGTCGTTCTTCCTCCGTTGGCTCCTCGTATTTTCCATAACGTCGAAAATAATTTCTATAAATTATTTACGCGCATACTTTAATTTCTGTAATTATTTACCGTTGAAAAAGTATTACTTCATACTTAGGTAAATTATTCTTCTTCAAAAAGTCTTCCGGAAATTACTGAAATAATTTCCCCCGATTAAATTTTAATTATCGGCCCAAGCGATTAAATTTCTTAGCCACCTTATTCCTCCAAAATTACATAGTGAGCCCCATCAAATTAGTGAGCCCATCAATTTATTTAGACTTCCATTTTTAAAAGGCCCAACAACGAAATAAACTATTCCAAGGCCCAAATTAAAAACACATGGCCCAGATTTAATTATCTCCCTCTCTAACATCTTTCTCTCTCTCCGTCTCCTCTTTCTCTCGGCCACCACACAGCAGCCACCGCCGTCGCCCTCTCTGGCTCGACGACGTCGCTGCTGGAATAGTCGGCGGGTCGTGAAGTCACCGTTGCCTTGCCGCCTCCACTCGTCGCCGTCGCAGGGTCGCCGGGAAGCTGCTGCCGCGGAGGGACTTCGCACGGCGTCGCTGCCAGCTGGAGTCACCGGCCGCTGCTGCCTCCCGTCGCGTTGCTGCTGCCGCCGTCGCCACCGGGAGCCGTCATCCGCACCGGGAACGTCGAGCGCGGCTGTCCGCCGCTGCCCGTCGCCGGCGGCGACTTCTCCTCCTCCGAAACCACTCCGAACCCGCCCGAAAACACCCCGCAAAGGCTCGCAACACGTGTTATTAACATAAAGCTAAGTTCTTTCTAAGCTTCGGCTAAGTACGGCGATCGTTTGGAAGGTTCTACATTGAATTCTACTTAGTTTGATTATGGAAGAAAAGCTATGGAACAAGGATGTATATCATGTATGCAAGGCTAGTAAACGACTCATGCTTTGAGGATGGAAGAAATGGTATACCTCAAGAGCTTAAATTTGATGGTGGTTGAACAAAAATGGTGGAACCAACTCCTTCTTCTCCCTCCTTCCTCTCGGCTATCTCTCGCCGCTTCTTCTTCTCCTTCTTCTCTCTTCTCTCTTCTTTTTGCCAAGTGAAAGTGGTGAGTGGGTTAGAGGGGTTTGAGGAGGGTGTAGGTATTGATGAGGGAAGTGGAGAGGTGGAAAAACCGATCGGTCATCATGGGGGGGAAAGAACCGTCGACGTGGGGGGGGGGGGGGAAAGAAGGAGGAAAAATTATTTTGGGCTTAGATAATTTAAAGCCATACTTGGGCTTCCATAAATTAATTCCAATTGGGCTCAAAATCAACAAATAAATTACAAGCCCAAGTAGAAAAACTACCACTTGATGGATTTAAAGAGTTATTAAAATTCAAGTTATTTCATATTTAATTGGACTTCAAATTTATTTTGGAAAGTCCAAAATAAATTCATACATTTATATATATATTTCGTATTTTCCTTCATCAATTAAAATTCACGGTCCTTTATTAAATTTTGTTATCTCGTTCTTCATAACCAAAAATTTAAAGTACCAGAAATCGTACATAATTTATATTTGGTGTTGTTCCAAATATAATATTCATTCAACCGTTCCTTGCTTTACGCGCGTCGTTATCCATAAAACATATATTTCTTTCTGTTTAATTCATTCGTCTTGCTAAAGAATAGCAATTTCATCATCGACCCTTTCAACGAGACCTTAAACGTGTCTCCCAACGTTCAAAAAGAAAACACATTCCTTTTTCCCATCAAACTCATAAACCATAATTTTTCCCATAACACATCTATCGAGAAGCATAGCATTATGAAATAATTTTATCAATTATTCCGTTACATAAAAGTAAATTTCAAACTTAAGGTACGAGTGTTACATCTATTTAGCAGATTATTTAGACAAATTCTATTCGCGTAATGTATCATGCTCATAACTTGAATTAAAACATGCTTTAGCATATAAAATCCCTAAAACATGCTTACTACGCAATTAGCCAATTTACCTCGTTGATTCAATCAAGAATCGATGATGGCTTGCCACGTCTCCACGTGAAGATCTTCAGTACTCGACCTCAGATCTTCTGACTGGTGTCCCGGACTGTACACTGATATTTGTGTGGGCAAATCTCACCAGCGTACTAGGACTTGAATAACGAAGACAGAACTCTGCTCACAGATGAAGCAATTTTCGAACTCTCTCTCTCTAAGGGGGACGAAAATTCTGAGTAATAATTATTATTCATCTGCCTTTCTGTCTCCTTTATTCTCCTATTTATATTAAGTCATATATTGAGCCCAATCAGGGATCTAAGGAAGAATTTAGATTAGGCCTCACCCAATTAACTTTTTACTAATTAAATTGAACCCACAATTTAATATAAGCTTATGTTGGAATATTACAAGCAGCCACTACAGAAGTAATATTGCATTGCCTCTCCAAATATGAAATTACGAGTATTCTGGGTTTCCTTTTAAAGTAAGTAATTTATTTCCCATGCTTAAGATCAAAACATCCATTAATTAATTAATGTCTGCTATGGACTTAATTAATTAACATATTTTAATCTCCACGAGTGTACTCAGCAAGACACTCTTATTTATTATTCATATAGTAATTAAACTCCAATTAGCTAGGTTCTGAATAATAAAACCTTGTTTCGAGTTCCTCTCGTGGATGTTATCAAACGAGACTCTCTTCGCGCATGATTCAACGTAATAGCAATCCTAGCACCGCTAGATAACGATCACCACTACCCAATATACCTGGATCGTTGGGTGATGATAAACCCGCACCTTTGGTAAGTCAAAGTAATAGATACTCAATATCGTATGCTCAATGCTAACGTACATTGATTAAGAAATTAATTATCAAGACTTTGTCTTTCAGTAGATAGCATAAATACATGTTTTGCTATTAGATCCATTCAGTGCTACATCACACCAACGTCATCTTATTTCAATATAAGTAGTCTAGGCATATCTGGGTTGTGAAATTCTGCTTTTTCATTGTTCAGAACTGACCGTGCTACCTTAAATTGGACGACGCCCACAACCGGTCTACTAGAACAAAGACTTAGACATTGTTACGTTCTTATACATTTAAATATGCAATAAACAATCATTAAATGTAAAACATAACAACATTATGATAAAAATAATCTGTTTTATTTATTGGAAAATAGCTTATAGAGTTATACAGTATTCAATCACTCGAAAGGTGATTTCTAGTATACAAACTCTAACAATCTCCCACTTATACTCAAAACAGCTTTCGAGTATACAAAAAGTAGTATTTAGTGCACACGTCATGTATTTCTCCCACTTATACTGAAAGCGAGTTGAGGTCTTGAATGAGTCAAACCCCCATCCCTTTAACGTGGTATTCGAACGGTTTCACCGCCAATGCCTTTGTAAAAGGATCTGTCAGGTTGTTCTCTGACGCAATCTTGACCACTTGTATGTCTCCTCTCTGCACTATATCTCTAATGATATGATACTTCCGCTCTATGTGTTTGCTCGCTTTGTGAGTTCTTGGTTCTTTTGAGTTTGCCACAGCGCCAGCATTGTCACAATAAACAGTGATGCTCTTGGGCAGATTCGAAACCGCACCTAAGTGCATAAGGAAGTTTTTGAGCCATACTGCCTCTTTTGCAGCCTCCGAAGTGAAGGGGTTGGCAGCGGAAGCGTGCATAAATTACCGATCACATAAATTTGATCTGTTTAGCAGATTATTTAGACAAATTCTACTCGCGTAATTATCACATGTATCATGCTCATAACTTGAATTAAAATCATGCTTTAGAATATAAAATCCCTAAAACATGCATATTACGGAGTTAGCCAAATTACCTCGTTGATTCGATCAAGAATCGAAGACAGCTTGCGTCTTCTCCATGTGAAGATCTTCAGTACTCGACCTCGGACCTTCTGACTGGTGTCCCGGACTATACGCTGATATTTGTGTGGGCAAATCTCACCAACGTACAAGGACTTGAATAACGAAGACAGAAATTGCTCACGGAGGAAGCACAAATTTCGAACTCACTCTCTCTAGAGGGAGACGAAAATTTTTTATAGAAAAAAGTGTATTTTCTGTCTCCTTTATTCTCCTATTTATATAAGTCACATATTGGCCCAGTCAGGGATCTAAGGAAGAATTTGGATCAGGCCTCACCCAATTAGCTTTTTACTAATTAAATTGAACCTACAATTTAATATAAGCTTATATTGGAATATTACAAGCAGCCACTACAAAAGTAATATTGCACTGCCTTCCAAATCCGAAATTACAAGTATTCCGGGTTTCCTTTAATTGCATTTAATTTATTTCCCGCTCTTACGATAGAAACATCCGTTAATTAATTATTGTCAGTTATGGACTTAATTAATTAACATATTTTAATCTCCAAGAGTGGACTTAACAAGAAACTCGTATTTATTATTCATAGAGTAATTAAACTCTAACTAGCTAGGTTCCGAATAATAAAACCATGTTTCGAGCTCCTCTTGTGGATGTTATCAAACGAGATTCTCCTCGCGCACGATTCAACATAAAAGCAATCCTAGCACCACTAGATAATGATCACCACTATTCAATATACCTGGATCGATGGGTGACGAAAAACCCACACCTTTGGTAAGTCAAAGTAGTAGATACTCAATATCGTATGCTCAATGCTAACGTACATTGATTAAGAAATTAATTATCAAGACCTCGTCTTTCAGTAGATAGCATAAAGACTCGTCTTGCTGTTAGATCCATTCAGTGCTATACCACACCAACGTCATCTTATTTCAATAAGGCTTAGAAATAATCGGACTGACATTGCAACCTTTCGCGATAGGTAGTCTAGGGCTATCTAGGTTGTGAATTTCTTATTTTTCTTTGTTTAGAACTGACCGTGTTACCTTAAATTGGATGACACCCACAACCGGTCTACTAAAACAAAGACTTAGACTTTGTTATGTTTGCTTATACATTTAAATATGCAATAAACAACCATTAAATATAAAACATAACAACATTATGAAAAAAAATAATCTGTTGCATTTATTGGAAAATAACAATTAGAGTTTTACTGTATCCAATCACTCGAAAGGTGATTTCTAGTATACAAAACCCAAACATGAAGCGGCTACATTCTTGGCTTCCATGGTCGAGTCCGCGATGCATTTCTACTTCACACTCTTCCAAATTACTGCTCCACCTCCTAAGGTAAACACATATCCTGAAGTATATTTTCTCGAGTCCTGATCAGCCTGAAAGTCTGAGTCAGTATATCCCAAAAGACAGAGCTCGGCTGCATTGTAAACTAGAACATAGTCCTTAGTTCGTTTAAGGTACTTGAGTATGTTCTTTACGGCAGTCCAATATCTTTGGCCTGGATTCGACTGATATCTTGGTACCATGCCAACAGCAAAGCAAATATCAGGTCTCGTACAAAGCATAGCATACATGAGACTTCCAACTGCCAAAGTATATGTAATATTTCTCATAACTTGTATCTCAGACGGCGTTTTGGGGCACATCTCTTGATATAGATGGATGCCATGTCTGAAAGGTAAGAAACCTTTCTAGGCGTCCTGTATGCTAAAACGGCTAAGTACTGTGTCGATGTAAGATTCTTGAGATAAACACAACATCTTCTTATCTCGATTCTGAAGAACCTTGATACCGAGGATGTGTCCCACGTCTCCCATATCCTTCATTTCAAACTGGTTTGACAACCATGTTCGTACTAATGACAACATCTTTTTACTGTTTCCAATTAGAAGAATGTCATCTACATATAGAACTAAGAACACAACATTTCCCTTTTCAACTTTCTTATACACGCAACTTTCATTTAGGCATTTTTCGAATCCAAACATGCGAACAGTTTGATCAAAACACTAGTTCCACGATCTAGATGCTTGCTTAAGGCCATAAATGGCCTTATTAAGCTTCCAAACCATGTGTTCTTTGCCCTTTATGGCTTGTCCCTCGGGTTGTTCCATGTAGATGGTCTCCTCAAGACCACAGTTTAGAAACGCAGTCTTAATGTCCATCTGCCATACATCCCAATCTATATAAGCTGTTATAGTCAACAATATCCGGATCGATTTGAGCAAGGCCACTGGGGAGTCTCGTAATAATCGACACCTTCCTTTTGGGTATACCCCTTCGCCACTAGTCGTGCCTTGAAGACTTTAACTCGTCCATCGGGTCCACGTTTACGTTTATGTTTATATATCCACTTGCTCCCAATGGCAGTACAACCTTCGGGTAGGACGGATAAATCGTAGACGTCTTTGTCTATCATAAAGTGTAGTTCTGAATCCATTGCTTTCACCCATTCGCAATGATCGACATCTGCCAGCGCCTCCGCAAAGTTCCAGGGATCCAATACATTGTCGTCCGGGAAGTGATCGATAGATTCCCCAAACCAACGTGTCTATCGGGCTCGTAAGATACCCTCTCACTGCGGCGCGGCACTACAATACTTAGAGTAGAAGTTGAAGTTTCTGGAATTGTTTGTACACTTGGTACTTGTTCTTGGTTAATGGAACTCATGACAGAAATTAGCTCATCAAGAACCACTTCACTGCTGGGTTTATGATTCATTACATAAACTTCCTCTAAGAATGTCGCGTAAGTTAAGTACTCACAATGACTTTCTTGTCTCGTAGACTAAAGAATTCATATGCTTTCGTTCCTCTAGGGTACCCTATAAACAAACATACCTCCGTCCTTGATCCTAGCTTAGTTGGATCCTTTTCCAATACATGAGCCGGATAACCCCAAATCTTGAGATATGCTAGATTGGGCTTACGCCCAGTCCACAACTGATAAGGAGTAGTAGGTACGGATTTTGACAGTAAATTGTCTAAAATGTCACTTGCAGAAAGCAAGGCATGTCCCCAAAACGAAGTAAGTAACCGTGCATAACTCATCATTGACCGGACCATGTTCAACAAGGTCCTATTCCTTCTTTCAGCCACGTCTTTCCGTTCGGGCGTGCCCGGCGTAGTCTGTTGGGATTCAATTCCCGACTCCGATAAGTAGTCCAAAAACTCAGCACTGAGGTACTCGCCTCCACGATCATATCGTAGGCTTTTGATACTATTACCATGATACTTCTCAACAAGAGTCTTAAAGTCCTTGAACTTGTCAAAAGACTCTGACTTGTGGCCCATCAAATAGACGTATCCAATTTTCAAGAAGTCATCAATAAATGTGATGAAGTATCGAAAACCACCTCTTGGCTCAGTAGACATTGGTCCACATACATCGGAATGAATGAGCTCAAGTACTTCCTTGGCCCTATTGCCCTTATCCTGAAAAAGACTCTTGGACATCTTGCCCTCTAAGCATTACTCACATTTATGAAAAGGTTCCTCCTCTAGATCTTTGATAAGATCTTGTTGAACAAGAGAATGGATCCTCCTTTCATTGGCATGACCAAGTCTAAGGTGCCATAAGTACGTTTCGTTCATTGACTTTGAAGGTTCCTTTCGTTTCTTTGAAATTTTCGATGTTGTATTGAGTTCTAATTTGCGATTGTTAAATTGTGTAGATGTGATTGTGCACAGATCGTTTTCCATGATACCACGACAGATATAAAAACCATCTTTCTTAATAACACAATTGTCATTATAAGAAACCGAATATCCATAAAAAACCAATTTAGAAACTGAAATAAATTTCTTCTAAAGAAGGTATCAACAAAACGTTCTTCAAAATAAAAAATCTATCACTACAAAAATGCAAATAAATGTCTCCCACTGCAACGGCCGCCACTTTTGTAGTGTCGCCCATCTGGACTTCGATCTCTCGATCACGTAACCGTCTTGTCACCTGCATTAAGTCAGGATCAAAACAAATATGATCAGTAGCTCTAGTGTCAATATACCCAAGTGCAAGTTGATGTAGAAGTCAAACAAGACTCGACTACTAGAGCTTGGTGCATACTTGTAGCCTTGCCCCATTTAGGACAATCTGGCTTCCAATGCCCCTTCTCTCCGCACTTGACACACATCCCCGTGGGCTTCTTGTTTGCCCTTTTCTTCTTCTTTCCCTTAGCTATCTTGGTCAGTCCTGAGTTCGGTGCCTGCCTTTTTCCTGCACTAGGCTTGGAGCTAGAGGAACGAGGCGCCGAAGTCATCATGGCCGCCTTAGCCTGGATCATAAGATCCTCCGCCGACTGAAGTTCAGTCAACAGTTCCGCCAAGGTGTAGTTCCTTTTTTTCATCTCGAAGTTGAGCTTGAACTACTGGAAGCTAGGGGGAAGACTTTGAAGGATAATGGTCACTTGGGACTCAGGATCGATCGTCCCTCCCAAGACCTCAATCTGGTTGAGGTGGCTCATCATCTCAATGACATGGTCCCTCACAGACGAGCCCTCCTTCATAGTCTTCGACATGATACTCTGAAAGGCTTGAGACTTAGCCGTTCAATTCTGAGTACAAAAAAGATTCTTGAGATTCTGCATAATCTCGGCGGCAGTATCCATGGCAGAATGCTGATACTTGAGTACTGATGACATAGATGCCAACATGTAACACTTAGCCATCTCATTCGCCTTATGCCACCGTCTGTGTGCATCTCTAACTCCTGTCGCAGCGTTAGCTGGTGGCACTGGAGGTCGCGGGGTTGTGAGTACAAAGTTGTACTTTTCAGCTGAAAGAACGATGTCCAAATTTTGTTTCCATTCTATGTAATTTTGGCCCTCGAGTTTACTTTCTTTTAGAATTGCAGATAGAGGATTGAATGACATCTTGACGATTTGATTTGCACGGAAAAATAGAGTATTTACTATTTGTCATAATATTATGTAAGATGTTTGATTAGATTAACCATAAAACTTTTCAAAATCTTACAACTATAAAATTAAAATTTTGTACCCTCCAGAGGAAGTTAATACGCATTAAAATCTTACATTTTTACTGGTCACAACACCGACGAATAGTCCAGAGACCACAGAGTGGCATGGCCGCCTAATGTTGCCTAAGCAAGACCACCTCTTTAGCATTACAGAGTCTCATTTCTACAACACACTCCCATAACAATGCTTATGTGCTACTAACAAGATCAAGCTATCTCATAAATTCTGTGTGAACTTCTGAATCTCGTAGTTTCTTAGGAATATTTTCCCCACAGAGCAGGTGGCGATAATATTGGAAACCACATTCTAGTTCATACTATTTATTTTTGTGAAGTCCGCCCTCATGAACTTGCTATTTTCTTAGGATTATTGTCCACACATAGCAGGTGGCGATAATATTAGAAAAAAGGCTTCATAAATTGCAGACCAATTGATGGAGACCATATACAAACGTTGAGATCGTAATTATAGCTTAATTAAATTCTGTTGGTATTTAATTTGCTGGATAATTAAATCTTTAGTTTTATGTTGTTATCTTCCTTTAGGAAATTATTATTCTAGAATTTAATTCTTATTCATGTCTACTATAAGGTATAAACAAATTATTTAATCCTTAATAAAACAGGAAAAATAAATTCAAATTATTTCCTTGTTCAAGATTAGGAAGAGATATTTTATTATTTAATGTATTCATACATATCTATCCTTGTTAGGATCTTAGATATATAAATATTAGGAAACTATTAAATTATTCTCATCCATATCATCTAGGAATCAAAACAATATTATTTATTTCCATAGATACAATATTATTTATTTCCATAGATATAGAAAATAATAAAAATATTCCTAAAGTCTAGATAAATATTAGGAAACTATTAAATTATTCTCATCTATATCATCTAGGAATAAAACAATATTATTTATTTCCATAGATATAGATAATAATAAAATTATTCCTAAAATCTAGACAAATCTTCCAAAAAGATTTTATTTCCATTAAATAATAATATTTTAATGATATCTTTTAATAAAATAATTAAATAATCATTAAAATATTCCTTCATCGTTATCTCATCGTACGAGGTTCGCACGAACGATGAACGACGAAAATCTGACAAATTCATCGTCGGATAATGACGCATGAAACGTCTCGGCCGTGGCACGCAGGTGGCGCGCCAGTGTCTCGGCCGCCTGGCTCATCGGGTGTCGCATCTTCTCGGCCAGGAGCACGCACGTCAGTGCCACTCCTCTCGGCTAGGTGCGCCCCACCCGTCTCGGCGCGTTGATCCGTCGGGTGTAAACGCTTCTCAGCCAGGCGCGCACGCGGCGGCGCGCGCCTCTCGGCCAGCGTCTCGACTCCCGTCTCGGCCATCCAAGCCGTCGGGGTCGCGTGAGCTCTCGGCCAGCGGCGCGCACGGTGGCGCGCCCACTATCGGCCTGAAGGGGTTGGCAGCGGATGCGTGCATAAAGTACCGATCACATATATTTGATCTATTTAGCAGATTATTTAGACAAATTCTATTCGCGTAATTATTACATGTATCATGCTCATAACTTGAATTAAAATCATGCTTTAGAATATAAAATCCCTAAAACATGCATACTACGAAGTTAGCCAAATTACCTCGTTGATTCGATCAAGAATCGATGATAGCTTGCGTCTTCTCCACGTGAAGATCTTCAGTACTCGACCTCGGAAGTCACATATTTTTATGTCTCCTTTATTCTCCTATTTATATAAGTCACATATTGGGCCCAGTCAGGGATCTAAGGAAGAATTTGGATCAGGCCTCACCCAATTAGCTTTTTACTAATTAAATTGAACCCACAATTTAATATAAGCTTATATTCGAATATTACAAGCAGCCACTACAGAAGTAATATTGCACTGCCTTCCAAATCTGAAATTACAAGTATTCCGGGTTTCCTTTAATTGCATTTAATTTATTTCCCGCGTTTAAGATAGAAACATCCATTAATTAATTATTGTCTGCTATGAACTTAATTAATTAACATATTTTAATTTCCAAGAGTGGACTTAGCAAGAAACTCTTATTTATTATTCATAGAGTAATTAAACTCTAATTAGCTAGGCTCCGAATAATAAAACCTTGTTTCGAGCTCCTCTTGTGGATGTTATCAAACGAGACTCTCCTCGCGCACGATTCAACGTAATAGAAATCCTAGCACCGCTAGATAATGATCACCACTACCCAATATACCTGGATCGTTGGGTGACGAAAAACCCACACCTTTGGTAAGTCAAAGTAGTAGATACTCAATATCGTATGCTCAATGCTAACTTACATTGATTAAGAAATTAATTATCAAGACCTCGTCTTTCAGTAGATAGCATAAAGACTCGTCTTGCTGTTAGATCCATTCAGTGCTATACCACACCAACGTCATCTTATTTCAATAAGGCTTAGAAATAATCGGACCGACATTGAAACCTTTCGCGATAGGTAGTCTAGGGCTATCTAGGTTGTGAAATTCTTATTTTTCTTTGTTTAGAACTGACCGTGTTACCTTAAATTGGACGACGCCCACAACCGGTCTACTAAAACAAAGAATTAGACTTTGTTAGGTTTGCTTATACATTTAAATATGCAATAAACAACCATTAAATGAAAAACATAACAACATTATGACAAAAAATAATCTGTTGCATTTATTTGAAAATAACAATTAGAGTTTTACAGTATCCAATCACTCGAAAGGTAATTTCTAGTATACAAAACTCTAACAATCTCCCACTTATACTCAAAACAGCTTTTGAGTATACAAAATGGTAGTGCACACGTCTAAATTTCTCCCACTTATACTGAAAGCGAGTTGAGGTCTTGAATGAGTCAAACTCCCATCCCTTCAACGTGGCACTCGAACGGTTTCACCGCCAAAGCCTTTGTAAAAGGATCTGCCAAGTAGTTCTCTGACGCAATCTTGACCACTTGAATGTCTCCTCTCTGCAATATATACCCGATGATATGATACTTCCGCTCTATGTGTTTGCTCGCTTTGTGAGCTCTTGGTTCTTTCGAGTTTGCCACAGCACCATAATTGTCAAAATAAATGGTGATGCTCTTAGGCAGATTCGAAACCACACCTAAATCCTTGAGGAAGTTCTTGAACCATACAGCCTCTTTTACAGTCTCCCAAGCAGCCACATACTCGACTTCCATGGTCGAGTCCGCGATGCATTTCTGCTTCACACTCTTCCAAATTACGGCTCCACCTCCTAAGGTGAACACATATCCTGAAGTAGATTTTCTCGAGTCCTGATCAGCTTGAAAGTCTGAGTCAGTATATCCCAAAGGACAGAGCTCGGCTGCATTGTAAACTAGAGCATAGTCCTTAGTCCGTTTAAGGTACTTGAGTATGTTCTTTACGGTAGTCCAATGTCCTTGGCCCGGATTCGACTGATATCTTGCCACCATGCCAACAGCAAAGCATATATCAAGTCTAGTACAAAGCATAGTATACACGAGACTTCCCACTGCCAAAGCATATGGAATCCTTCTCATTGCTTGTATCTCAGACGGCGTTTTAGGGCACATCTCTTGAAATAAATGGATGCCATGTCTAAAAGGTAAGAAGTCTTTCTTGGCGTCCTGCATGCTAAAACGACTAAGTACTGTGTTGATGTAAGGCTCTTGAGATAAGCACAACATCTTCTTTTCTCGATTCCGAAGAACCTTGATCCCGAGGATGTGTCCCGCGTCTCCCATATCCTTCATCTCGAACTGGTTCGGCAACCATGTTCGTACTGATGACTACATCTTTTTATTGTTTCCAATTAGAAGAATGTCATCTACATATAATACTAAGAACACTACATTCCACTTATCAACTTTCTTATACACGCAGCTTCCACTTGGGCACTTTTCAAATCAAAACTTTCGAACAGTTTGATCGAAACACTGGTTCCACGATCTAGATGCTTGCTTGAGGCCATAAATGGCCTTCTTAAGCTTCCAAACCATTTGTTCTTTGCCCTTTATGGCATATCCTTCGGGTTGTTCCATGTAGATGGTCTCCTCAAGACCGCCGTTTAGAAACGCAGTCTTAACGTCCATCTGCCATACATCCCAATCCATATAAGCTGCAATAGACAATAGTATCCGGATCGATTTGAGCATGGCCACTAGGGAGAAGGTCTCGTCATAATCGACGCCTTCCTTTTGGGTATACCCCTTGGCCACTAGTCTTGCCTTAAAGACTTTAACTCGTCCATCGGGTCCACGTTTACGTTTATATATCCACTTGCTCCCAATGGCAGTACAGTCTTCGGGTATGACGGACAAATCGTAGACGTCTTTGTCTATCATAGATTGTAGTTCTGAATCCATTTCTTTCACCCATTCACCCATTCATAACCTTTCGTCCCTTTGGGGTATCCTATAAACAAACATACCTCCGTCCTTGATCCTAGCTTAGTTGGATCCTTTTCCAATACATGAGCCGGGCAACCCCAAATCTTGAGATGTGCTAGATTGGGCTTGCGCCTAGTCCACAACTCATAAGGAGTAGTAGGTACGGATTTTGATGGTAAATTGTCTAAAATATGGTTTGCAGAAAGCAAGGCATGTCCCCAAAACGAAATAGGCAGACGTGCATAACTCATCATCAATCGAACCATATTTAACAAGGTCCTGTTCCTTATTTCAGCTACGCCGTTCTGCTGGGGCGTGCTCAGCGCAGTCAGTTCGGATTCAATTCCCGACTGCGATAAGTAGTCCAAAAATTCGGCACTAAGGTATTCGCCTCCACGATCAGATCGTAGGCTTTTGATATTCTTTCCATGATACTTCTCCACAAGAGTCTTAAAGTCTTTAAACTTGTCAAAAGATTCTGACTTGTGACACATCAAATAGACATCCAATTTTTGAGAAGTCATCAATAAATGTGATGAAGTATCGAAAACCACCTCTTGCCTCCGTAGACATTGGTCCACATACATCGGAATGAACGAGCTCAAGTACTTCCCTGGCCCTATTGCCCTTAGCCTTAAAAGGCCTCTTGGTCATCTTGCCTTCTAAGCATGACTCACACTCATGAAAAGGCTCCTCCTCTAGACCTTTGATAAGATCTTGTTGAACAAGAGAATGGATCCTCCTTTCATTTGCATGACCAATTCTAAGGTGCCATAAGTACGTTTCGTTCATTGAACTTGAAGGTTACTTTCGTTTCTTTGAAATTTTTGATGTTATATTGAGTTATGATTTGCGATTATTAAATTGTGTAGAAGGATTGTGTACAGATTGTTTTCCATGATACCACGACAAATATAAGAACCATCTTTCTTAATAACGCAGTTGTCATTAAAAGAAATCGAATATCCATCAAAAACCAATTTAGAAACTGAAATTAATTTTTTTCTAAAAGAAGGTATCAACAAAACATTCTTCAAAATAAAAAATCTATCACTACTAAAACACAAATAAATGTCTCCCACTGCAACGGCCACCACTTTGGTAGCGTTGTCCAGCTGGACTTCGATCTCACGATCATGTAGCCGTCTTGTCACCTGCATTAAGTCAGGATCAAAACAAATATGATCAGTGGCTCTTGTGTCAATAACCCAAGTGCAAGTAGATGTCAAAGTCAAACATGACTCAACTACTAAAGCTTGGTGCATACCTGTAGCCTTACCCCTTTTAGGATAGTCTGGCTTCCAATGCCCCTTTTCTCCGCACTTGAAATACTTCCCCGTGGGCTTCTTGTTTGCCCTCTTCTTCTTCTTTCCCTTAGCTACTTTGCCCGATTCTGTGTTCGGTGCCTGCCTTTTTCCTTTGCTAGGCTTGAAGCCAGAGGAACGAGGTGCCGAAGTCATCATGGCAGCCTTAGCCTGGACCATAAGGTCCTCTGCTGACTGAAGTTCAGTCAATAGTTCTGCCAAGGTGTAATTCCTTTTGTTCATCTTAAAGTTGAGCTTGAACTGCTGAAAGCTAGGGGGAAGACTTTGAAGGATGATTGTTACCTGGGACTCGGGCTCGATCATCCCTCCCAACAGATATATAAATATTAGGAAGAGATATTTTATTATTTAATGTAAAATTAATTCAAATTATTTCTAGTATGCAAAAACCCTAACACGGCCAGCTCCGACCACCCTTTTTTCCGCCTAGGGTTCCAGATCTTGGCGCCTGGTGTCTCGGTGGTTCTCGAACGAACCACCACTCCGTGCCAGCCTTCACGTCGGCCTTGGTGCGCGGGCCGGCTCGAGGTTACGGTCTCGGCCGGCGTCGCGCTCGAGCCCACGCTCGACTGCGCTTTGCCCAGTGATCGTGATCCCTCGGCTCCCACTCAATCGACAACCCTATTTCACGATCGTGCGTGGTGCAATCCGTCTCGGCGGGAGCACCGACGGATCGCACGTCTCGTACGATCGAGTAATTCAAGTTATTTGATTCGATAATTCTTGATTTCATCATGCATAATAAATTAAACAAAAACACCAAGAACATGCTTCGCAATCAAATAATACATGCATACATGAATTTCGTGAAATTTAAATCCAAATAATCAGAGCCAAAGACTGGCTCTGATACCAATTGAAGGGGGTTGGCAGCGGAAGCGTTCGTATAATCTGATCACATAATTTGATCTATTTAGTAGATTATTTAGACAAATTCTATTTGCATAATTATCACATGTATCATGCTCATAACTTGAATTAAAACATGCTTTAGCATATAAAATCCCTAAAACATTCTTACTACAGAATTAGCCAATTTACCTCGTAGATTCAATCAAGAATCGATGATGGCTTGCTCCGTCTCCACGTTAAATCTTCAGTGCTCGACCTCGGATCTTCTGACTGGTGTCTCGGACTGTACACTGATATTTGTGTGGGCAAATCTCACCAGCATACTAGGACTTGAATAACGAAGACAGAACTCTGCTCACGGATGAAGCAATTTTTGAACTCTCTCTCTCTGAGAGGGATGAAAATTCTGAGTAATAATTATAATTCATCTGTCTTTCTGTCTCCTTTATTCTCCTATTTATTTTAAGTCACATATTAGGCCAAGTCAGGGATCTAAGGAAGAATTTGGATCAGGCCTCACCCAATTAGCTTTTTACTAATTAAATTAAACCCACAATTTAATATAAGCTTATATTAGAATATTACAAGCAGCCACTACAGAAGTAATATTGTACGGCCTCTCTAAATCTGAAATTACGAGTATTCCGGGTTTCCTTTTTAAATAAGTAATTTATTTCCCGTGCTTAAGATGGAAACTTCCATTAATTAATTAATGTCTGCTATGGACTTAATTAATTAACATATTTTAATCTCTAAGAGTGGACTCAACAAGAAACTCTTATTTATTATTCATAGAGTAATTAAACTCTAACTAGCTTGGTTCTGAATAATAAAACCTTGTTTCGAGCTTCTCTTGTGGATGTTATCAAACGAGACTCTCCTCACGCACGATTCAACGTAATAGCAATCCTAGCACTGCTAGATAACGATCACCACTACCCAATATACCTGGATCGTTTGGTAACAAAAAACCTGCACATTTGGTAAGTTCAATGCTAATGTACATTGATTAAGAAATTAATTATGAAGACCTCGTCTTTCAGTAGATAGCATAAAGACATGTCTTGCTGTTAGATCCATTCAGTGCTATACCACACCAACATCATCTTATTTCAATAAGGCTCAGAAATAATCGGACTGAAATTGCAACCTTTCACGATAGGTAGTCTAGGCCTATCTGGGTTGTGAAATTCTGCTTTTTCTTTATTCAGAACTGACCGTGTTACCTTAAATTGGACGACGCCCACAACCGGAGTACTAGAACAAAGACTTAGACTTTGTTATGTTCTTATACATTTAAATATGCAATAAACAACCATTAAATGTAAAACATAACAACATTATGATAAAAATAATCTGTTTTATTTATTGGAAAGCTTATAGAGTTTTACAGTATTCAATCACTCGAAAGGTGATTTCTAGTATACAAACTCTTACACTATTATCATCTAATCGGTCTAGTGAGTAAGTATTCTCGGTGAATTCCTGGGTCAGGTAAATAGAAATGCATTTTTAATCTATACACTGAGCCAGGGGATCTTGAGAATACTCAAATGAATGTGTATATAGTTGATAAGGCTAATTTCATGCATCGGTCTAGGGGTTTTATTTCGTGAAATTACTGGGTCTAACGCATGTTTTAAGCCAGGTGTGTGAAGGTTTTCGCTAGATCCAGGAAAAGAAGAGGACGCTTGCATAGTCCTAGGAAACTGGCGAAAGAGTGGACATTATGAAAGAAATTGCTTGACGGAGGAAGCCTCGGAGTTGAAGGGTAGAATAGGGATTTCTACAAAGACTCTAGAAGGCTATGTCCGCATCTATAAAAGGAAGAAGCATGCAAGCTGGAGGGACCTTCTCGGTGGAGGCCTCACGAACAGCCTGTTGCTCAGTTCACTTTTCACATACTTGGTTCTAATTCGCGGAGGATCTCGGGTTCGCGCTGGGGTTCACTTTTAGCTTTCCGATAGTGTTTGTGGGTTGTAACACCGTCCTTCTCTGGGGCGAAGAAACAATTTATTTCTGCTTTCTTTTCGTTTCTGCTGAATTCGCCGAGCTTCGCTGTTCGAAGCTCGGTCCTCTTTTGTTTCTGGATATTTCTCTACTTTTATGCAAGTTTCGTTTTCGCTTACGTAGATCGTGATGACTTTTGATGATTGATTGTGTTTACTTGAATTCTGGAGTTGGATTGTTGGAGTTGCTTGTTTTCGTGGTTATTTTCTAGATTATTGCAGGTTAATGGTGAGATCTGGAAGAATGGAGTTTGTTTGTGGATGAATCGGGGTTTTGTTTTGCTGATGTTGTGGAGTTGTTCTTGATTGTGGAATCTGGAGTTGATCGGAGCAGATCTGTGAGAATCGGAGTTATGGAGTTGATTTTGTTGGTTGTTGAATTCGGATGGCTTGGATCCGGAGTGGATTAAGCGTCTGAAGTAATTTTGAGCAGGAGTGTTTTAATTTTATGCCTAGCTTACGTGTTTTCATTTCATTTTGCCTAGTTTACGTAGATCTGATGTATTTCCGATTCATAGCAAGTTTCCTGAGTCCAAATATTTATATTCTGTTTGAATTTAGGAGTGTGCTCTGTTTTCTTCATCTGCGAGTTTAGTTTAGTTGCGAAGGTGCATGTCGTAGTTAGCTGGAGCATGGGTTGGTTATCTGCAGCTTTTTACCGTACTTGCTATTTTTGGAAATATGGTCCCCACTGTTAATTGCTTACTGTTTAGCTAGATTAGGTAGTCGTTTACTTAGTCTAGGGGATAATTGGGTCTGTCGGTATTGATGTTTGACTCCAGTAAGTTTTTTGTGTCCTGGGTCTAGCGTTTACACTTCTTGCCTAGATCTAGTGGTAGTTTAAATCTCAACCCCTTTGTGTGGCAGCAGCCGTTTGTTTCCATAGTCTCTTAGCACTACTTTGCGAATCCATCTCTGTGGGATCGACCCCACTTCCCTATACTAATTCATAGTATTCGGGTTGAGGGATTTATTTTTGAAGAGGAGTCGAGTGTGTCCAACGACAAAAACACTGTAGTTCTCTAGAGTTCCTGGACCCAGTGATCCAGCAGATTTAAAGAGCGTTGTGTCTGGACCGAACTTTCCATTAATTCTCATATGTGCACACTCGCTTACTCCTGAGTCTAGTCATTCGACATTAGAGTCGAGCGATTACACCCCACTTCAAATGGCGCCGTTGCCGGGGATGGATGGCGTGCTTAGTGTTAGTGTTCAGAGTCTGTGGTGTAAATAGTTTTGATTTGTTTTCTTTTTCTTTTATTTGCAGTTTATGAGCAGAGGCTCAAGATCTACCTACTGGAGCAACTCATCTGGGTGGAAACACGGCCAGTTTGACTGGCGGGGTAAGGATACAGTCTCTACTGTAACCACCAGATCAGGGTTCACCACGGGAGATCCGTTTCCGAGTGAATCCACTAGCGGTGAATCTTGGACGTCATCAGGACGCGAAGATCCAGAATCACCACCCGAATCAAAAACAGAGTCAGAAACAGGGGAAGCGGAGGAAGTAGTCATGGCGCAGGTGGTAGACCCGGATCCAGAAATCAGCTCTCTAACTGCCCATTTAGATGGAGAACCAGCTCAAGCTATAGTGATGAATCCACGCCAGAGGGCTATCGAGATCAAGACAAACGTACTCGGCATCTTGCCGACGTTCTCTGGGCGTAGAAATGAGTGCCTGTATGAGTTCTTAAATGAATTCAGTAAATTATGTGGTATTCAGAAGAGGCCGAATGATGCAACAGAGGAGGATTATCGCCTACGAGAGATTCCGTTCACCTTGAAGGGAGAAGCTAATACGTGGCTATTGAGGTTGCCTCCGGATTCTATCCGCACGTGGAGGGACTTCAAGTTAGAATTCTTAGATTATTTCTTCCCATCCAACAAGACGAATGCACTTAAGAAAGAAATACTAGAGTGTAAGCAAGATTACGATGAATCGTTGAGTCAGTATTGGTCGAGATTTAAGGGGTTGTTGGATGCATGCCCGAATCACCGAATGATAGAGGCAGAGACCTACTCTCTGTTTTACGAAGGAGCCACTCCCGAGTCAAAGGACTTAATGAACTCCTCGAGTGGGGGAAATTTCACAAGAAAAATGGGAAGTGAGGCAAGAGAGATCCTAGGGAAGTTGATTGACGCTAAGAAAGCGTACGATAACCCTAGGAATGCAGTGAGAAGAGGATCGGTGCATGCTGTGAGAGAACAAGAAGATGACAAAGTCGAAGCAAGGATGGATAGGCTCGAGAAGGCTCTTTTGAACGCGATTGAAAAGGCGATTCCACTGGCTTCACAAGGGAAGGAGAAATCTCCTGGCCCAGGAGATAATCAAATTCAACAATATTACGGGACCCAGGAAGGAGATTATCAGGCCCAGGTCAATGCAATGGGAAGTTGGAATCCCGATGGGAGCTGGAATCCAGGGAGACAGAGAGATGCGCCCTGGAGAAACCATCCCAATTTCAGATGGACTGACAATGAACAGAATCAGCCGGCACCGCAACAAAGTCAGCAGTTTGCACCTCAGCCCGAAAGACAAGGTAATTGGTCAGGAAGGAATCAAGAGGGGTAGGGCAACTGGATTAATCGGAACCAAGGAGACCACTCGAGCTGGGGAAACAGGAATCAGAGCAGTCAAGGGAACTCTTATGTACCCCCACACCAAAGGAATTTTCAGAACAATTACCAGGGCCAAGGAAATCAATACAATAACTCTTCAGACGGTCAAGGAAACGCTCGTCAGAATCAAGCAAGTGGACCGACTCTAAGTATCGGCCCAGGACCCAGTCAGCCACCGAAACCACCAAAAAGTATCGATGATATGGTGCACGACCTCGTCAGTTCTCAGCAACATATGCAAAACAACCTGCAATCGAACAATGACGTAGTGCACAAGCTTCAAGATGCTCAATAGGAGCAGAAAGCAGCCATGGATATGCTGGCTAAGCAGTTATCCCAGATAGCTACTTCTTTGCGTGATATGAGGGGAAATGAAGGGAAGATTCCCGCCTCCGTAAGGCCATCGGACAGAGCTAATATAAGTCAGATTACCTTGAGATCCGGGAAGAGATATGATGGGCCAGTGGTAAGAACAAAGGAGGTGACAGATCCCAAGGAAGACAGGGAAGAAGAGGATACAATTCCTAGGCCAAGACACTTGGAGGGAGGAAGTCCCTCGATCAAGGATGACCTTAAGACGGGAGATTTAGAGAAACCTTTGCCTAGATCAACTGAACCATTCTTCCTCGATCCAGAACCGGAGTTGGAAGATGAGGCAGTGGGAAAAGAAACTGGAGAGTTATCAGCTGAAAGTTCTACCGGAGCGGGGAAGCGACTGAATCCCTTTCCGAGTCGGGGGGAAGCCAAGAAACAGAAGGAAAAACCAGTAGACTTCATGGATATTTTTGGGAAGTTGGAAATCAATCTGCCATTCTTACAGGCCCTGAAGATGCCAGTCTTTGGCAAGTTCATCAAGGAATTTATAGCTGGGAAGGCTAGGCCCAGTGGGAAAATCCTGATAGGCGAGAACGTCTCCGCAGTGATTCAGAAGAGGAAGATTCCTTCAAAATGCAATGACCCAGGTATGTTCACCTTGCCCATCTCTATTGGTGATGTGAGAATCGAGCACGCTATGTGTGATTTGGGTGCGTCGATAAATGTGTTACCACTTTCCATATACAAGAAATTAGTGGGGGTAGGCATGGTAGACACGAGGGTTGTGATTCAACTGGCGGACAGGTCATGCATCTGTCCTGAAGGGGTGCTTGAGAATGTGATAGTCAAGGTACATGACTTCTTGTACCCTGCTGATTTCCATGTGAATAAGATGAGTGATAATGAGTCTGCAGAGTCGGGCGGAGTACTTTTAGGGAGACCCTTCCTACGTACCGCTAGACTATCATTGATGTTTTTGATGGAACAATTTGCCTTGATTATAATGGGGAGAAATACACATTCAGCATTGATGAGGCAATGAAGAAACCTCTTGACGTTGAAAATTTGCATGCTATAGATGTTATTAACCCTTTGGTCCAAGAATACCTTGAGACGGAATTAATGCAGGAACAGATTGAGAACTCCGGGATGAGTCATGCCATTGATAGAGAAGTAGCCAGTTGGTGTCAAGTAATGAACACAAGCGAGTTATCAGATGAGGAGCTAGCTGAAGCAATTCTAAATTTCTGTGCAAATCTGGAGCTAGCTGGGTCAAGGAATACACCTTATGTGGCAAGTGTGGAAGGTTCTGCTGGGTCGAGGAAGGGAATGACAACGGAAGTAACAGAGAAAAATTCCTTGCCCCAAGAAAAAGATGTTCCCAAGAAAGAGTTGAAAACACTTCCACCAGGCCTAAAGTATGCGTATCTAGAGGAGAACGAAACTTTCCCTGTGATCAACAACAGCAGCTTGACCGAGGGACAAGAAGAGGGACTGCTGAAGGTAATCCGAAGAAACAAGAAGGCTATTGGGTGGACACTCTCTGACCTGGTAGGAATTAGTCCAGATTTGTGCATGCATCTCATCCGCTTGGAGGAATGAGCGAAAGCCTGCAGAGATCCTCAACGCAAATTGAATCCTAACATGAGGGAGGAAGTGCTGAAAGAAGTATTGAAACTACTCTCCCTAGGAATCATTTATTCCATACCAGGCAGTGAATGGGTGAGTCTAGTCCATATGGTACCCAAGAAGTCAGGAATACAGGTGGTCAAGAACGACAAGAATGAATTGGTGCCCACCAGACTAGTTACTGGGTGGAGGATGTGCATCGATTATAGGAAGTTAAATGAAGCGACCAAGAAAGACCATTTCCCTCTACCTTTCATTGACCAGATGCTGGAGAGGCTAGCAGGCAAGCAATACTTCTGTTTCCTAGACGGGTATAGTGGGTATTTTCAGATCTATGTGGATCCCAAGGACCAGGAGAAGACAACTTTCACGTGTCCTTTCGGCACGTACGCTTACAGGAGGATGCCGTTTGGCCTGTACAATGCGCCAGGCATTTTTCAGCGGTGTATGATGAGTATCATCTCGGATCTTTTGGAGGACTGCATCGAGATTTTTATGGACGACTTCACTGTGTACGGGAATTCATTTGACTCATGTTTGGCTAGTTTGGATATAGTATTGAGAAGGTGCCAGGAAAAACATTTGGTTTTGAACTTCGAGAAATGCCACTTTATGGTCCCTGAGGGAATTGTCCTTGGGCACGTAGTCTCGGAAAGAGGTATACAGGTAAACCAGACAAAGATTGAGGTGATCTCGAAACTGCCTTACCCGACGAATCAGAAGGAGGTGAGAGGATTCCTAGGGCATGCAGGATTCTATAGGAGGTTCATAAAAGATTTCGCAAAAATTGCTCAGCCACTCACCCACTTGTTGCATAACGATGTTGATTTTATCTTTGATGAGGAATGCAAAAAGGCTTTTCATTTGTTAAAAGACAGGCTAGTATCTGAGCCTATTATTAGAGCGCCCGACTGGAATCTACCCTTTGAGATTATGTGTGACGCAAGCGATTATGCCGTGGGAGCGGTGCTAGGTCAAAGAGTTGATGGGAAAAGCTATGTGATCTTTTATGCTTCAAAAATGCTAAATCAAGCTCAGAGAAATTATGACACTACTGAAAAAAAAATGCTGGCGGTAGTATACTCATTTGAGAAATTTCGCCCGTACTTGCTTGGGTCGAGGGTGATAGTCTTCACCGACCACGCGGCTATAAAGTACCTGTTGGCAAAGAAAGAATCCAAGCCGAGATTAATCCGATGGGTGTTGCTTTTGCAGGAATTCGATTGGGAAGTCAGAGACAAAAAGGGAACAGAAAATAAAGTAGCCGATCATCTGAGCAGGATATTTCAAGGGGAGACCGAGGAAGCAATATCGGATGCATTCCCAGAGGAACATTTGTACTACGTAAAAAAAATTCCTCGACCTATCAGCTGAGAAGAGATTATGGTGTTAACAGGTCCAGGGGATGCCGAAAAAGGGAAATGTCATCAAAACGCTGAGCCATGGTTCGCAGACCTGGCAAATTACTTAGTCACTGGAGAGGTGCCCAGTTCGCAAGTAATTTCCCGGGCCCAGAAGATGAAATTGAAAAGCGAGGCCAAGTACTATTTCTGGGATGACCCGTATTTGTGGCGAATGGGAGCCGACCAAGTAATCCGGAGGTGTATTCCGGAGTGGGAACAGAGGGATGTGCTGAATCATTGCCATGCCCTAGCTTGTGGAGGTCACTTTGGACCTAGGAAGACCGCAAGGATGGTGTTAGATAGTGGTTTTTACTGGCCTACATTGCATAAGGATGCGTTCGAGTTTTGTCAGAATTGTGAGAGGTGTCAACAGACTGGGGGAATCTCCAGAAGAGATGAAATGCCGCAAGTCCCGGTGATCGTTTGTGAAATTTTCGATGTTTGGGGAATGGACTTCCTGGGTCCATTCCCATCTTCATACGGGAATACATACATACTAGTGGCAGTGGATTATGTTTCGAAATGGATAGAAGCCAAGGCGACCACATCTTGCGAAGCTAAGGAGGTATCGAAGTTTCTTAGAGCTAATATCTTCAATCGGTACGGAGTGCCCAGAGCTATAATATCTGACAATGGGACGCATTTCCGCAACCGGACTATTGAAGCTTTGATGAGAAAGTATGGCGTCCACCACAGACTGTCTACACCTTATCATCCTCAATCTAACGGCCAGGCGGAAATATCCAACAGAGAGATAAAGGCGATACTGGAAAAGACGGTTAATCCGTCTAGAAAAGACTGGAGTAAGAGGCTTGGAGACGCACTATGGGCTTACCGGACGGCGTACAAGACGCCTATTGGGATGTCACCGTATAGGCTTGTGTTCGGCAAAATGTGTCACTTGCCCGTGGGAGTAGAACACCGAGAATATTGGGCGGTCAAGGAGATAAACATGAGATCCGAATCTTGCGAGGAAGAGAGGAAATTGCAGCTGCAGGAGTTGGAGGAGCTAAGACTGGAGTCATATGAATCGGCAATGTGGTACAAAGAAAAAACAAGACTTTGGCATGACAAGAACCTCCGAGTCAAGGAATTGCTAATTGGGCAGAAAGTTCTCCTATTCCAATCCCGACTCAAGTTGATGCCTGGTAAGCTGAAGTCCAAATGGGTCGTACCATACACTGTTGTGAGTCTTTGTGCAAATGGAGCAGTAGAGATCCAGGGAAGTGCTCCAAACTCTACTCCATTTCTTGTCAATGGCCATAGGGTGAAGGTATTTAGGGATAATTCGGAGATGTGTGTAGTGGACGAAATGCCACTACGCGCACTCCCTGATATCGCCTAATCGATCTGGGAAGTGAGTGTTCTTAGAGAATTTCCTAGGTCCAGCATCCAAAAAGTTTTAACATGTCCTGACCTAGAGAATCTTGAGAACACTTGAACATAAAATGTAAATATTTAATCGCTTTCTTTAAAATCAAGAAAAACCCAAACAAATCAGAAAAAAATAATCTTCCAAAAATATTTTCGAAATACTAGACTCCTTAAGGAATGTTTTTGATACTGTCATACCCTAGACCCGGGGAGTCTGGCGTTTCAATTTTTTAGTTTAATGTCTTTCTCTAAGTGTGATTTTGCAGAAGGAAGTTACTTGGGCAGGGAATTGAGAAGTAAAATTTTGGAGGGAGTTGGCACCGGTTCGGATTTCAAAAGACACCTTTATGGGAGGCGTACAGTCGCTGGCGTCATGCCTGCAACCCACCTGCAGAAACAGTCCTCGCCCATACTTATCGGATAATACCGTGTTCTTTTATTTTTACTTACTTACTCCCCCCTCCCACTTACTTACTCTCTCTCTACATCCCAAATTCTCTCTAGGTTTTCTTTTCTAACCCTAATCGAAGAAGTTTCCGCCCAAGTCTTTGTCAAAAATTATTGCAGAATTCTCCATGGATAACAAGCAAAGTGCAGGGAACACCTCAGGATCCGCCGATTCAAGTGCGGCGGCGTTTATGGCAGACATGCTACAAAAATTTGAGGGACCAGTAAGGCGATGGAGGCGTTTGCCATGTTCGCGGCTGTAATGGGGAAATCCGTACCAACCGCTTCAACATCCTCCGCACCACCACCAGAGACCGTTCAAGAAACCACCGCTGAAGGCAGTCGCAGAACCCACTGCCGCCGTTTCAGAACCAACCACTGCAGAAACTCGCGAAGACGAAGCAGATCTGGCCGCGGTGTTGGAGTTGTTGGCCGTAAGTGCACCTAGGTTAGGATCTGCCACTGAGGGGGAAACCCCTGTTTTAGAGGATAGAGTGGTTGGTGTTTCTGAGGGGGAAACCCCTGTTACTGATAGCCGTGTTGAGGGGGAAACCCCTGTGTTGGAGGAGTTTGTTGAGGGGGAAACCCCTGTTGATGGAGATGAAATTCTAGAGGGCAACGAAGCCCTAGATGCTGAAAGAAATGTGGAGGGGGAAACCCCAGAAGTGGTTGGGGGCGACGAAGCCCTAATTACTGAGGAAGATGTCAGAGAGGGGGAAACCCCTGAGAAGTCTGAGGGTACAGAAACCCACGTTGGAGAAGGTTCGGAGGGGATAAAGACCCCTGTTTATTTTGCAGGGGCAACCCCATTGTTGAACGAGGAAGGAGAAGCCCTCGGTGCTGAGAATGTCCAAGAAGGGACCGATTCACCGGTTAACGCAAGGGAAGCGCGGAGACAGGCTCGTCGGAGCCTGCTTGATGAGATAGATGAAACCGTCCAGCAGACGGAGGAAGAAATGCTGGGTCCAGAAGCCACAGCACCTGAACAGGCAGAATCTCCTAGACCGAGCAGAGGGGAGAGTGATGCAGAGGAATGCCGCCACGCGGCCGAGAAGAAAAGGAAGGGGAAACAAATTGCTCCTTCCAAGACCAAGAAGGCGAAAGGGAAATCCACTGAATCCCCACTTCCTCTACCTGCCAAAGTACCATACGCTGCAGAGCCCGAGGATTCTGCTGGGTCTAGTGAGTCTGAAGAAGAATAAGAAGAGGAGCTCAACTTTGAGCCAACTGAGATCTGGATTACAAGCAAGCTCCTGGACGAGATGAGAAAGTTTGACGACCCGAAACGCGCAACCATCCACAAGGAGAAGAGTGCCCAGGGCAAGTACGCTAAGTCTGGAAAAATATACAGCTCATCGGAGCTCAAGCAGATCGCTTGCAATGATGAATTCTGAACTTATATCGGCACAATCGGCTTTGATTGGTTGCTCAAGCACAGCACCGCCGAAGTTCCAATCGACCTGGCAAGGGAATTCTTCACCACCTTCCGATTTAAGTCCACCACCGATCTGAATGCTGACTCCATCAAATTCCGGTTCTTCAATGAAGAGCATGTGATGAGCATCCGTGAATGGACTCTACGGATGGGACTGCTTACGCGCACAGAGGATGATGAGGGTTTGTGGAGCGAGAGAATGATTGGTCCACCGAAGCTGACGCCGGGATTCAAGACGCAGAACGCATGGGAGTTTGTGGCTCACCCTAGGGTAGGTCAGTTCAAAACCAGCTGGTCGAAGGCCCACCATATTGAGAACAGGGTCCTGCGATTCGCCCAGACCTTCATTAGCTACAACCTGATGGGCACAGCTAACAACGCTCTGACGACCCCCGACTTGTACTTTACTTGGTACATGGCAAAGGGAGTACGTGTTCACTTGGGCTATTGGTTAGCCCAAGCCTGCCATCAAGTGACAGCCAACCCTTCCCGACATCTTTACACATGCCACCTTCTAGGGGCTTACCTGCAACGCAACGTTATTATGAAAATCCACAAGTCCTGCAGAGAAGTGAAGATGTGTCTACCCCCGGAGGTGTTCAATGTGGACTATTTTTTCAATAAGGGGTTGCTCATTACACAGGGAAGGGACGTGTGCTTTTATGAGGTTGGTCAGTCGGAGGCGCAGACGAAGCAGGAGCCTGAGATGGTGGAGGCGAAGGATACCGCTGACATGGAAGCCGGAGCCAGAATAGAAGTAGAAGAAGTAAGGAAAGAGGTTGGATGGATGAGGTCAGAGATGAAAATGGTTTTGGAGGGGATTGTGGCCCTACGGGATAAAGGAAGGGACCGTGCTGAGGATGCAGAAGTCAGAAAGTTAGTTGAGGAGTTTTGTTTTGTTTTTGTGCTTTGTTTGCGTTTGTGTCTGTTGTCTGCTATTCTTACTTCCTTTTCCCCCCTTCACTAGGATAGCTTGGGGACAAGCTTGAGTGAAGTGGGAGGGGGGGGAGTAAGTATGGTGTTCGTATTCTTTCTGTTTTAAGAGTCTTTAGGATGTGTGTTTCGCATGAGCTAGTGAGATAATAAGGCAGGTTTCCCTTAGTGAGAACGATTGATGAGAGAATGCATGTCAACTTTGACACCTTCTTCCTTAATAAACCAACGGCGGTCTGAATGAAGTTGGGACGATGGAAAAAGCCCTAGATAACCCAGCTGTGCAGCCCTACTATAAGAGCGAGTTATAAGCCTAAACACTTTTTTTGTGCTAACATGTAAATTGGGCTGCCACTTGATGCTTAGGGAGTAGAGTACGAAAAAAAGGAAATGGAGGTATAAGCTGGACGAAGTCCAGGAAATGGAGGTATAAGCTGGACGAAGTCCAGGGAAGAAATAAACTAAAAATTCGGAGGTATAAGCTGGACGAAGTCCAGGGGGAAAAATATATATATAAAAGGGGGAATAGAAGAAAAAAAAAGAAAAAAGGGACTGTAGAAAGGAGAAACTCTCATAACCCGAAGCATCAGTGGTGTGTCATTGACTTAAGAGTGAATCGATCCTAACATTCCCTGGTGAGGAATGAGTGATTGAGCGAACCTAACAGCTGGGGTGTCAATAGGCTATCTTGACGAACTGACGGACCGTTTAGGTAGAAGAGGGAAGGGGGAAGATTTGAAGACTGTAGACGATCGGATTGAACTTAAGCTTGTGGGGACGGTTGCCTAAAAGTCGAACCTAGTTCATGCTTGTTTGTGTTTTGATTCTTTGTGTTGTTTTCTTTTATAAGTCTGTTTTTTTTATTTTGCCAGTTGTCTAGGTCCAGGAGTCGGTTTTTGTTTTTGTTTTTATTTGTAGAGTCGTTCTTGGGGACCGTGCATTGAAATTCACCTTATTTCTTTCTCTTGTCTTTCATACTTGAGGACAAGCATGGTTTAAGTTTGAGCAGTTTGATAAGGCTAATTTCGTGCATCGGTCTAGGGGTTTTATTTCGTGAAATTACTGGGTCTAACGCATGTTTTAAGCCAGGTGTGTGAAGGTTTTCGCTAGATCCAGGAAAAGAAGAGGACGCTTGCATAGTCCTAGGAAACTGGCGAAAGAGCGAACATTATGAAAGAAATTGCTTGACGGAGGAAGCCTCGGAGTTGAAGGGTAGAATAGGGATTTCTACGAAGACTCTAGAAGGCTATGTCCGCATCTATAAAAGGAATAAGCATGCAAGCTGGAGGGACCTTCTCGGTGGAGGCCTCACGAATAGCCTGTTGCTCAGTTCACTTTTCATATACTTGGTTCTAATTCGCGGAGGATCTCGGGTTCGCACTGGGGTTCACTTTTAGCTTTCCGATAGTGTTTGTGGGTTGTAACACCGTCCTTCTCTGGGGCGAAGAAACAATTTATTTCTGCTTTCTTTTCGTTTCTGCTGAATTCGCCGAGCTTCGCTGTTCAAAGCTCGGTCCTCTTTTGTTTCTGGATATTTCTCTACATTTATGCAAGTTTCATTTTCGCTTACGTAGATCGTGATGACTTTTGATGATTGATTGTGTTTACTTGAATTCTGGAGTTGGATTGTTGGAGTTGCTTGTTTTCGTGGTTATTTTCTGGATTATTGCAGGTTAATGGTGAGATCTGGAAGAATGGAGTTTGTTTGTGGATGAATCGGGGTTTTGTTTTGCTGATGTTGTGGAGTTGTTCGTGATTGTGGAATCTGGAGTTGATCGGAGCAGATCTGTGAGAATCGGAGTTATGGAGTTGATTTTGTTGGTTGTTGAGTTCGGATGGCTTGGATCCGGAGTGGATTAAGCGTCTGAAGTAATTCTGAGCAGGAGTGTTTTAATTTTATGCCTAGCTTACGTGTTTTCATTTCATTTCGCCTAGTTTACGTAGATCTGATGTATTTCCGATTCATAGCAAGTTTCCGGAGTCCAAATCTTTATATTCTGTTTGAATTTAGGAGTGTGCTTTGTTTTCTTCATCTGCGAGTTTAGTTTAGTTGCGAAGGTGCATGTCGTAGTTAGCTGGAGCATGGGTTGGTTATCTGCAGCTTTTTACCGTACTTGCTATTTTTGGAAAAATGGTCCCCACTGTTAATTGCTTACTGTTTAGCTAGATTAGGTAGTCGTTTACTTAGTCTAGGGGATAATTGGGTCTGTCGGTATTGATGTTTGACTCCTGTAAGTTTTCTGTGTCCTAGGTCTAGCGTTTACATTTCTTGCCTAGATCTAGTGGTAGTTTAAATCTCAACCCCTTCGTGTGGCAGCAGACGTTTGTTTCCATAGTCTCTTAGCACTACTTTGCGAATCCATCTCTGTGGGATCGACCCCACTTCCCTATACTAGTTCATAGTATTCGGGTTGAGGGATTTATTTTTGAAGAGGAGTCGAGTGTGTCCAACGACAAAAACACTGTAGTTCTCTAGAGTTCCTGGACCCAGTGATCCAGCGGATTTAAGGAGCGTTGTGTCTGGACCGAGCTTTGCATTAATTCTCATATGTGCACACTCGCTTACTCCTGAGTCTAGTCATTCGACATTAGAGTCGAGCGATTACACCCCACTTCAATAGTTTAATTGCTTTTAAAAAAAACTAATCTTCCAAAAATATTTTCGAAACACCAGACTTCTTAGGGAAATTGTTTTGTCTCTTATTGAATCATTGACCTGGGAGTCTGGCGTATCATTTTTGTTTTTTTCCTAAGTGTGGTATTGCGGAAAATGGCATTTACATGGGAGGGGAGAGATTTTCGGACCAAATGTTTGAGAGGGAAGTTGTGATATTTTCGAAATTCAAAGTTACACTTCATGGGGAGGCGTACGGTTGCTTACATCACTCCTGCAACTGACCCTTTTCCTTATCTAAAATACCAATACTTCCTCTTTTTTTCTTTTATTTTCCAATCTCTAAAACACCGAATTCTCTCTCTACTCTATTTTCTCCCCCAATTCGTTTCTCTCACAGTACCTACATTCCTACTAACCCTAATCAAGAAAAAAATTCTCCCAAGTTGTGAATTTTGCAGAGAAAGATAATGGAGAAGGCACCCGCTTACACCACGAAGGCGGGGAATCCCACCACCGCTGCAAGTTCCGACGCGGCGGCGCTCATGGATGATTTGATATGAAGATTCGGAAATAAGGAGGAAGCACTGAAAGTTTTTTCCCTATTCTCAGCGATGAGTGAGAGGGGAACGCCTACCGCAGCCACAACCACAGCACCACCGCCGTCGACTATTCCAGAGGATTCGACGGCCCAAACCGCAATATCTCATGCAGGAACCGACCCGAGCACAAGGGCGCCGGAGCAAGAAGCGGCGGAGGTCGGTGAACGGGAGGATGAGGGTGATCTGGCCGTGGGACTTGTGCGCATGGCAGTTGACGAACTGATGACAGCGAAGGATGTTGAGGGGGAAACCCCTGTTTCTGAAGAAGTGGTTGATGAGGGAGAAACCCATATCTATATTGAGAGAGGAACCCCGAGTTTGGAAGAGGTGGGAGAAACCCCGAAAGAGTCTGTGGGGGAAGAGGCCCCATTCATGCTGAGGTACAGGAGCCCGAGGAAGGAGGGCTAAAGGGAGTTGTGGATCTGGTATAAGATCCAGAGGACGAGGACTCGCCAGTAGAAGGAGTTCCTTGCCCCAGGGGCAGAGGGCGAGCAGGAGGAGGAGACCCCTGGGTCTGGCGGGGAGGAGGATGAATAGGAAGAACGTCGCTTGGCCGCAGAACGAAAGCGCAAAGGGAAGCATGCGGCCACTCCCCAGCCCAAGAAGTCCAAGAAGATTGCATCCGTCAAGAACGATGATGCTCCATTCCTCGCTCCAGCCAAGGTTCCTTACGCCAAGGAGCAAGTCGGCCCTAGCCCGGCCAGCGAGTCTGAGGATACAGAGGAAGAAGTGCAAGAGGAAGAGCTCAACTATGAGCCAACGGAGGTCTGGGTGACCAAGGGGCTGCTAGAAGCTATGGGAAAATTAAATGATCCGAAGAGGGCAGCGAGTTACAAGGAGCGGAGCGGTTTTGGATAGCTGGCAAAGTCTGGAAAGCAGTATGATCCAGAGGAGCTGAGGGAAATTGATTCGGACAAGGAATTCCGCCAATATATCGGTGCTATTGGATTCGAATGGCTACTGAACCATAGCATGGTTGAGGTGCCCACGGCGTTAGCCCTGGAATTCTTCTCAACCTTCCAGCTCAAACCCACCACTGACCTCGACGCTGACTCTATCACCTTCAGGCTTTTCACCGAGGAGTACAAGATGAGCATAAGGGAGTGGTCACTGAGGATGGTTTATTCACCCGCGCCGAGGACGATGATGGAATCTAGAATGAGCTCTTGGTAGGAGCTCCGAAGTACACCCCTGGTTTCAAAGCATAGTCCGCTTGGGAATTCATTACCCATCCCAAGGTGGGAACAATCAAAACCAGCTATTCCAAGGGTTTACACATCGAGAACCGCACCCTCCGCTTCGCGCAGACGTTTATTAGTTATAATCTGATGGGGACAGCTAACTCTGCCTTGATCACCGCAAACCTCTACTTCACTTGGTGCATGGCGAAGGGTGTTAAGGTGCACCTAGGCTTCTGGTTGGCTCAGGCTTGCCATCAGATGACCGGCACATGTACACTTGCCATCTTCTCGGTGCATACCTCCAGCGTAATGAAGACGGAACCAGACGGAATCGAGGTAGTGGCCAGCGTGGACTATGAAGAAATGAAGAAAGATATGGGCGAGATGTGAAAGGAGCTCGGCGAGGTCCGAGAAGAGATAAAGGCCCTCAGAGGGAGAATAACCGACCTGGTGGGGAAGTCATTCGTGCAGAGTGATCGCATGGCGGAAGCTGTTAAGATAATGAAGATGATGACCAATTGGCTAGAGAAAAAGTTCCCCCAGCCCCAGAAAAAGTTGCCCTCTGGACCCAGTAGCGTGCCCATGCAGCCAGGCCAGGGAAGCTCATCTCTTCCCCAACCCCCACCAGCGTCTAAGCCCTAGTTAGCCCCATCTGCATCCAAGCCCATGACTGTGAGGAAGCCGGTGTCAAAGCAACCTGAGACTAAGGAAGAGAAGCCGGCGTCGCCAGCTAGGAAGAAAGTGAAAGTGACCCGCCCCAACGTACCACCACAATCTGGCTCCCGCGGGGGTCAGACCCAGAATTGATACCCCCCAATGACTAAGTAAATTTTACTTTCCAGTTTTTTCATTTTTCTTTTCGTTTTTCTTATCTGTTTATATGTTTGTTGTTCTGAGTCTGTGATTTTGTGTCCGTTGCTCAAGCATGCCGCCTATGTATATATGTGTATGTGTTTTCTCCCACTTAGCCCAATCTTTGGTCTAAGTGTGAGAAGTTTGTGTTTTTCGGACATGTTTTGGTTTCTGTTTTGTTTCTCCCACTTAGCCCGTTGCTCGGTCTAAGTGTGAGAAGGTTGTTTTTCTTTTGCTTGTTTTGTGTTTTATGTGTTGTCCTTTATGTTCATGTTTTGTTCGCATTAACTGCCCTGTTACCCCCCTTCACTGGATTGGCTTGGGAACAAGCTTGAGTGAAGTGGGAGGGAGAGGGAGTTAGTGTAGTCTGTGTCTAACATGAATATGAGTTTTTAGGTCTAGGTTTTGTGTGTGTCGCATGAGCTGGTGAATATAGTAAGGTAAGATTCCCTTAGTGAGAGCAATTGAAGATATGATACATGTCAACTTTGAGGCCTCTTTCTTTAATAATCTGAAATCGGTTTGGATGAAGTGAGAACGATAGAAGATGCCTTAGTTCACCTAGTTGTGAAACCCCACTATATAAGTGAGTTATTGCTGGGGTTTGGAGCCCCTTGCACAGCGGAAGTCATGCATTGACAAATAAATCTTACACATGGATCTATTTGACAGATTATGGGATCAATTTATCACATGTTAAAACAATCAATTGCATGCTAGAAAGCACATAAATTCATATTTAAGGAAATTAAACCCTAATTCATGAATTTCTACATTTTAGAAATACCGCTCTGATTCTTCAAAGAATCAACGATTGCTTGCGCCTTCTCCACATGATGTTCTTCGTACTCAACCACGAATCTTCTAATCTGTATCCCGAACTCAGAATCTAACCTTTGGGTGGGCAAAGCTTGTCAGAATCGAAAAGGACTTAACTAGGAAGAAGACAGAACTTCAGTTCCGTGAAACTGAAAATTTCGTCCACTCCCTGGAGAGAGGGAGCACGAATTTTTATAATCAAAATCAATTAATTTAGTCTGCTATCTAGTCTCCTTTATATAGAGTTATGATGGGCCAGATTAGGGATCCATGGAGGTTGGACTTGGGCCAAACCTATTGGACTTTTACTAATTAAATTGAGCCCCAATTTAATACAAGTCCAATAGAATATTATTATCATCCACTATAGTATAATAATATTGACTACCCATCCAATCTGAAATTACGAGTAATCTGGGCTTTACCTCTTTAATTTATTTTTTCCCGTGTTTAAGATATAATTATCCATTAATTAATTTAAGTCTGCTATTTGAATTTAATTAATTAATATCTTTTTCCAAGAGTTGTCTAGTTCAAAAACTTTAGTTATTATTCTGGAATAAATTCCAACCGGCCGGATTTCTGAATAATAAAACCTTTTTCGAACGCCTTTTGAGGATATTATCAAATTGGACTCACCCAGCACACGATTCATTGCAATAACAATACTAGCACCTCTAGACATTAATCAACACTACCCAAGATATTAGGATTCTTGGATTGCGAAAAATCCGCACCATTTGTTAAATCAAAGTAGTGCATAATCAATATTGTATGCTCAATGTTATATCAACAATGATTAAGAAATAACAATCACTAACCTCGTCTTTCAGTAAATAGCAAGAAAGACTTATCTCAACTGTTAGATCCTTCAGTGCTATACCACACCAGTGTCGTTTATTTCCTAAGGTAAGGAAGCATGCGGACTGACACTGCAACCTTTCACGATAGGTAACCAAAGCCTATCTAGGTTGTGAAATTTTATTTCTCTTCTACCAAGGACCGACTGCGTCACCTTCTGTGAACGTCGTTCACGATCAGTCTACTATGCAGAAGAATTAGACTTATTTGCTTCTTATACATTTAAATGTTTGAGAAACATCTTATAAATGCATAAGCAAACACCAATGCGATAAAATTAATTCTTCTCGCCTTGGGTTAAAAGTGGATTGTAGAGTTTATTGTATACAAGCAATTCTATCCGTGCAACATGCTAGAAATATCCTTTTCAGTATACCAATCCTAACAATCTCCCACTTATACTCAAAATCATGCTTTTGAGTATACCCACTGCCAAAACTCTCCAACTTATACTCTAAGCAGGTCTCAAACCATGATACATCGAACTACCATACTTTTCACCTCATGTGTAAATCATGTTATCATATAGGCATTTTGTAAAAAAAATTCTACATGGTTGTTCTCTGAAGATATCTTGGTACCCATAATGTCTCGCTGCGCACTTTTCCTTAATTAATTTCATACTTCCGCTATATGTGATTGTTTAGCTTCATCAGCTCGTGTTTCCCTTGAGTTAGACATATGACTAGAGTAATTATAACAAAATATAATACTCATACAGATACTCGGGATCACGGTCAAAGCTATTAGGAAGTTACTGAAATTAACAACTACCTTAGTAGTTTCTGATGAAGCTACACTTGTAATTTTCATGATAGAGTCTGCGATGTAATCACACTCCATCATGACTCAGTTTTCAACTCCTAACGTTAACACTTAGTCAGAGGATAACTCGATCATCAATCAATTATAAAATCGAGTCGATGTAACCTAAAGGACATAACATGGGTGTCTGGTAAACTAGAGCATACCGTTTAGTTTTTTTCAAGTACTATAGTATATTCTTTACCCAATCCAATGTCATTGGCCATGGTTAAAATTTTATCATGCTTCTATGCCAACGACAAAGCTAATATCTAACTTAATACACATCATAGCATATATGAGAATTCCAATTATGGAACTTGTCTCATTCTTCTTGATCTCATTCAATGTCGAAAAACACTTGACTAGAGACAAAATAATTCCGTCTAGAAAAAGAAAAACCTTTTCTTCGAATTTTCAATGCTAAAGTGTCTATGTATTGTGTAGATGTAGGATTCTTTAAGAAAACATACATTCTTTTTCTAGCAATCTAATGACACAGATGCTTAGAATGTAACTAGATTATCTTAAATCCATCATCCTTAAACTGGGTAGACGACCAGTTTCCTACGCTAGATAACCCTCTTAGTTGTTTATCAACTTTATAGATGTCATCATCGTAGAGTACCAAGAATACCAAATATAGTGCACTTTCAACTTTCTTGCCTTGTATTACATAACCATTAAGATGTTCCATGCAGATGATCTTCTCAAGACTTCTACTTAAAGAAAATTGTCTTGACAATCATAGTACATACATCCTAATTTATGTAGGCTACAATAGACAATATACAGATCGACTTAGGCAAAAATGGCAGGCGAGAATATAATTCTCTCTGGGTATAACCCTTTGCCATTATTCTAGCCTTTTGAGATCCATGCTTACACTTGCAGGTCCACTAGCTCCCACTGACTGAAATAGTCTATGGGTAGTATCGCAAGTATAGCAAACATTCTTGTCTATTTAAGATTGTTATTCAGAATCTATCATCTTATCAAGAATGATTATCTGAATAAGTCATTGTGCCCTTGTAGTTACAGGGATTATGTTCAAGTTGATCTAAGACTGAGTCTTAAGACTCTTTTAGACCCATGAACTTATTATGTTCGCAAAGAACGGTCCCACTACGACACGACTCTTACAATCTTAAGTACAAATGTTGATTTTCTTAGTGCATAAGTTTCTAATAGTATGACTTCTTGGTTAAGATGGAAAATATATATTCTCATTATCTTGAGAATTATCATCTTTGTTAGGCTTGTAGTTCTCCTCATAATCTTCATCAAAAAATCTAGTATTCGTGTAAACAAACTCATATCTCTCCGTGAAGATTATAGTACTGTACCTTTTCTATCATTTGAGACAACCTTAAAACATACCTCAGTACACAACTCCAATTACTTGGATACCTTTTCCAAAACATGTGTTGGAATAACTCCACAACTTGTGATGTGCTGGTCTAGACTTGCCTCTAGTCCACAACTCCCGTGTTGTAGAAGGTACTGATGTTATGGTAGTTTCTTTAAGGTATAACTCATTGTTTCCAACGTATATCCCATCAATGATAAGGTATTATTGAGTAAAACTATTCACTTATCGAACTTGTCTTCGAGAGAATTCGATATCTTCTTATATGACTATCACATTCTTTAGAAGAATGCTTGGAGTAGTCAACTAGGATTTAACTCCCACTACTGATCTTAACTAATTTGCTCGTCTCCTATGGTGTAAACCATTGAGACTTACTAGTCTTTCTATGTTGCATCTCTATCCCTTGAACCACCAAAGGATTCTAACTTATAGTGCATCAACCAGACTTACTTGACCTTTAAGTTATTTAACAAACAAGTTGTTAAAATCTTGATAGTCACTTGAGTTAGACAAAATTAGTTTGAACAATTACTAAGTATTTTTTTGGCCTTATGCTTAAGTACCATAAATACTTTATCATTCATTGTTTAAGAAGTTGAACTGTGGTGTTAAACTCAATCTTTTTGCAATTATATTGTTTAGATACTATGATGTATAATTTGTTTTACTATGGTACTATGATAGATATTCGATCCACATTTCTCAATAATGCAAGCATTATAAAATGAAATTAAACATCGTAGAATCATAAATGTGTTTAGAAACTGAATATAAATCCATTCTAAACAAGACTGTACCAATAAAATAAATCTCTAACATCAAAACAAAACAATAAAGCGAGCATAAATAAATAGCTCCCAGTGCAACAACTGCCCAACTGGATGTAGATCTCTCCTTTAAAAGTTGCATTGTTATCTAAGCCATTGTCTTTCTATATAAGAGGTCAATCCATCTTACAATGCATCTTCTCTTTGCCTTTTCACCAAATTTTTCTTGCCTTTCTTGCTTTCAATAGGCATTGATGACAATTCAACTCCCTCTTTCCATTGCTAGTCTTCTGTTCGATTGAACTAAGACATAGGAAAGATACAACCTTAATGAATTCATCAAGTATCATGTTATCTTCCTCCAATAGTAATAAGGTGAATATAATGCCAAAGGTTTCCAACTTTTCAGTAACAACCTTTGTATAATCACATCCTATTACATTTGGCGATGAACTGAGTGTAGAAGCTATATGAGTAACTGAATCATAAGATTCATCAAAACATTCTATCTCTTTTGGATGTTCCAATAGAATCTGGACAACGTCCTCATTGGATATTCCTTTATCATCGGTATAAACCAAGACTTGTCTCACTACTTAAAAGAAAGTAGTTTGACCTTCTTCCTCAAAGAACTTATCGAGTACATGCATAAAATGCATTCTCAAACTTTCTTTGTAGAATTTTGTCGAGGAAATGGAGGACATGAATTAGTGAGTACAAACTTTAAGTTTTCAGCAATGAGAATCTTATCCATTTAATATTTCCAGTCTACATAATTTTGGCCTTCGAGTTTGATTTCTTTAAGGTTCGCAGACATTATTAAGAATTTGGCTAAGAAGAAATAAAACTATTTATCACATATTATGCTTAATACATAATCGCAAACAACCACAAAACAATTTATGTATCTCGCAACCGTGAAAACCAAAATAAGTACACCTCTAGGGAGGTCAACAAATTCGGATTCCAACAATTTCCTAGTCACAATACCGACGGATAGTCCAGAGAACACTAAGGTGGCATGGCCGCCAAATATTGCCTAAGCATTTACCATAAATATTTGCATCTAGGAATTTCATTTCTGTCTTGATACTCCTTCTAGGGAAGGTCGTACGCCACTAGCAAAATTCCATAGCTATCTTATAAATATGCTTAAACATACGAACTTACAATTTTGTAGAATTATGGCTCCCACTAGGGTGGGTCGCGATAATATTAGAAACAAGCTTCTAGTTTAAGCAACCTACTATAAAGAAGTCTAATCTTATGAACTTGCTATTTCGTAGGATTATTGCTCCCACTAAGGTAGGTCACGATGATATTAGAAACTGCTTCATATATAGACCAATTTATGGAGACCATATACAACACACTGTTGTAATTATCGCTTAGTCATTTTAAATATGACTTTTGCATAATTATCACATAAGTAGATAAGACAGATAATCCACTCAAAACATATTAACACCAAATAAATAGATAAATCGATTTAATTCATGGTGATTAATCACACTGGATAATTATTGAAATTATTTAATAAATCTAGGGCGATTTAAATAAATAATTAATTCCTTATCTTATCCAAAATATGAATTTCGGATTTGATAAATTTATCTTGGATAATGACTATCCAAATTAATTTATGATTTATCTAGATAGAGTTGAATCTATCTAAATCCTCTTTGGGATTAATCTAGATTTTATAAGAATAAAATCAAATCCTTAAATTTAAGATAAGACTGATCTTGGATTATCATTATCAAAATCGTACTAGGATATTTCAGGATAGAAACAAATTTATCCAAATTCATAAGATAAAATCTAATCACTCTAAGATTTAAGAAAATCTTAAATTATTTAGAATAAGAAACTAGAATATATCATATCTATTAGGATTTATTCTAGATAAAATTAACTTTATCAAAATCCAATTAGATTAGGATTATCTTGTATTATCTTTATCCAAATTTATCTAGGATATTTTTGAAGGGGCTGGCAGCGGAAGCGTGCGGACAAAACGGATCACATGAATTTGATCTATTTAGCAGATTATTTAGACAAAATCTATTCGCGTAATTATCACATGTATCATGCTCATAACTTGAATTAAAACATGCTTTAGCACATAAAATTCCTAAAACATGCTTACTACGGAATTAGCCAATTTACCTCGTTGATTCAATCAAGAATCGATGATGGCTTGCTCCATCTCCGCGTGAAGATCTTCAATACAAGACCTCGGATCTTCTGACTGGTGTCCCGGACTATACGCTGATATTTGTGTGGGCAAATTTCACCAACGTACTAGGACTCGAATAATGGAAGACAGAACTCAGCTCACGGAGGGAGCAGAATTTTCGAAAACTCTCTCAAGAGAGTGGGGGACGAAAATTTTACAAATTAATTGTTGTACATTCTGTCTCCTTTATTCTCCTATTTATTTAAGTCACATATTGGGCCCAGTCAGGGATCTAAGGAAGAATCTGGAACAGGCCTCACCCAATTAGCTTTTTACTAATTAAATTGAACCCACAATTTAATATAAGCTTATATTGGAATATTACGAGCAGCCACTACAGAAGTAATATTGCACTGCCTTCCAAATCCGAAATTACAAGTATTCCGGGTTTCCTTTAATTGTATTTGATTTATTTCCCGCGCTTAAGATGGAAACATCCTTTAATTAATTAATGTCTGCTATAGACTTAATTAATTAACATATTTCGAATTCCAAGAGTGGACTTAGCAAGAAACTCTTATTTATTATTCATAGAGTAATCAAACTCCAACTAGCTAGGTTACGAATAATAAAACCTCGTTTCGAGCTCCTCTTGTGGATGTTATCAAACGAGACTCTCTTCGCGCACGTTTCAACATAATAGCAATCCTAGCAACTCTAGATAATGATCACCACTACCCAATATACCTGGATCATTGGGTTACGAAAAACCCGCACCTTTGGTAAGTCAAAGTAGTGGATACTCAATATCGTATGCTCAATGCTAACGTACATTGATTAAGAAATTAATTCTCAAGACCTCGTGTTTCAGTAGATAGCATAAAGACTCGTCTTGCTGTTAGATCCATTCAGTGCTATACCACACCAACGTCATCTTATTTCAATAAGGTTTAGAAATAATCGGACTGACTTTGCAACCTTTCGCGATAGGTAGTCTAGGCCTATCTAGGTTGTGAAATTCTTATTTTTCTTTGTTTAGAACTGACCGTATTACCTTAAATTGGACGACGCCCACAACCGGTCTACTAAAACAAAGACTTAGACTTTGTTACGTTTGCTCATACATTTAAATATGCAATAAACAACCATTAAATGTAAAACATAACAACATTATGACAAAAATAATCTGTTGCATTTATTGGAAAATAACCATTAGAGTTTTACAGTATCCAATAACTCGAAAGGTGATTTCTAGTATACAAAACCCTAACAATTTTCTAAATAGAAATAAATCTATTTATATCCATAGAATTAGGATAAACTAGAATTAATATTAATTAATTCAACTAGGATTAAATAGATAGAACTAAATATATCTTAAATCCAAAAGATAATTACAATACTGGATTAACAATTATCTAAATCTTCTAAGATATATTCTAGATAGATATAAATCTATCAATATCTATAAGATAGAGACACATTTAATTATCTAAATCTACTAGGATATTTTCTAAATAGAATTAATTCTATAAATATCCACAAGATAAGGATAAATATGGATTTTAATTATCCAAATCAACTAAGATATATTCTAGATACATATAGATCTATCAACTACAAGATATGGATAAAATTATTTAATATTTATCTTAGTCAATCAAGGATTCAACAAGATAGAATAAAATCTATCTAAATCCATATGACAGAAATAAATTTAATTATTCATCCAAATTTATCTAGGATTTCTCTAGATATATTTAAATATATCTAAATCCATAAAATAAGGATAAATCCAAATTTAATTAATTATTTATCTAGTCTATCTAGGATTCATTTTCATAAAATTAATTTATATAAATCCATAAGATAAAAGAAAATAAATTAATTGTTATTATCCAAGTTTATCTAGGATTTTATCAGGATATCTATCCAAATCCATAAAATATGAATAAATTTAAACTAATCCATAGTTTAATTAAAATTAAATTTTAGATAATCCATTTAATATATGTCAAATCTTATTCTAAATTATATCTTGAAAAATATTCAAAATTAATTCCTAGGGTTTGGGAAACCCTAACTAATTTGGAATGTTGCGTCGCTACACGAGCCTAGGAAACGCCACCAATGTGATCCCACTCGAATCGCGAGCTCGGCGAGCCTGACATCTCTGACGCTGCTGCGTCGACGTCGCTCGCCGGCGCTGCTTGCTAATCGCCTGCCCAGCCTGCCTTCCGACTCTGCTGCTGCCCTGCAGTTGCCTCACGAGTCCAGGAAGCCACCTACGGCAAGCTCCCACTCTGATCGCAACCGCTGCTGTAGCTTAAACCTCAGTCGCAGGCGCTGCTGCTTAGTCGTCGTCGCTGCTGCGAAATCGACTTTGCTGCCGCCTCTGCCGCTGGACATCTCCGACGCTGCTGCGTCGATGTCCCACCGCCGTTGCATCCTCGCTGCTGCTGCAGTTTCGACGCGATGCTGCCCGAAATCCGCCGTAGCAGCCTGCCCTTCTCGTGAAGTTTCGCAAGGACGCTGTTACTGCGTTGTTTCGAAACTCCGACGCTGCTGCGGAGTAAACTCCACGACGCCGTCACGATCAAATTACTTAATGCGGAGCAAAACATGAATTGGGACAAATCGCCACAAACAGGTATATGTATTGCAACGATTGAGAAAAAAGATTACTTAATGCGTCAGGTAATGATCACTAATTTGGAATAGGAGAATTAATTCTCCCAATTCGGCTTCCTCGCACACACGTTATTCAGATAACTAAGTCCAATGAATCCACGAGATCACTAGTCTAGGAACTCAAGGGATAGAGAAGATCAGTCGTGGACACCCAAGCTGTGTTTCAAAAGATCCTCAACCGTTTATACTCTAGATAGTAATAGAGAAGAGGGGGTCGATCCCATGAGATGACGCGTAAAAAGAATCTAGGACCTTGGTTTAAAAAGAGGCTGCTGCCACGCAAATTGGGTGGTAAACTTACTATTAAACCTAGGCACAAAATCAAACACTAGGACATAGGAAACTGTAAATATCATGCTGAAGCGAACATTATCATGACTACGAAAATAACCAACTACCTTTCTAGACTTAGCAACCAACTTCCTAATTCAACTAAACAGAAAACGAATAAAAGTGGGGACCAACTTCTAGAAATATCAAGTACGGAAGGAAAGCTGCAACTAACTAACTAAGGATTTTACTAACAGCAACACGCATCTCATCAACTGAATTAAACACAAACATGAAGAAAACAAAGCATGTATCTAGATTCGAACAGAATATAGAAATTCGGACGTCGGAAACTTGCAAACAGCCGGAAATAAAACAGATCTGCATTTACTAGACGGAATGAAAAGAAAACACGAAAGCTAGGCATAAATCTCGATCACTCTGTTTCAGATCCAAAAGTCGGATGCTTAACCCACTCTGGATCCAAGCAATCCGAACCCAACAACAACCCGATTCAACTCCATAGTCTCAGATTCAACAAATCTGCTCCGGCAACGCTAGATTCCAACGATCTTACTCAAACTCAGCAGCAACCAACATGAAATTCAGACATCCAACTCAGCGATCGCAACAAAACAAAATGATAAACTTCCATAATCGAAATCAACAGCAGCTCAAACACAGAAAATAGAAATTGCATAAACAGATGGAAATTCAACAGCAAACAGTGCCGAGCTTCGAACGGCGAAGCTCGGTGAAATTCAAGACGGTAAAGTAAAATGAAAGCAATTAAAGTGTATCTTCGCCCTCCGCGAGGACGGTGTTGCCCAACTACGGACTAGCAAAGTAAAACCAGACCCCTACAATTTCCTGATAAAACACCCAAAAGTATGTAGAAGAGAGTGAGCTAGAGCAACAATCTGGTCATCAGGCCTCCACCGAGAAGGTCCCCTCTGATTGCATGCTTTCTTCTTTATATAGGTGCGGACATAATCTTCTAGAAGCCTTCGTAGAAATCTCCATTCTACCCTTCAGCCCCTTGATTTCCTCCGTCTTGTAATTTTTCTTTAAATTGCTCACTTATTCGCCAGTTTCCTTGGACCATGCAATTGTCCTTCTCTATTCATGGATCTGGCGAAAACCTTCTACATACCTGGCTTAAAACATGTGTTAGACCCAGCAAATGAATGAGTTTCACCCCTATATCTATGCATGAAATTAGCCTTATCAAACTGCTCACACTTAAACCATACTTGTCCTCAAGTATAAAGACGAGAAAAAGAAATAAGGCGAATTTCAATGCATGATTTTCCTATGACCAACTCTAAAAAAACAAAAAAAACTCCTAGACCTAGACATAAAATAGACTCAAAAAGAGAAAACAAACACTTAAAGAAAAACACGAAGAAAAACACATAGGCATGAACCAGCTTCAATTTTAGGCAGCCGTCCCCACAAGTTTAAGGTCAATCCGATCGTCTACAGTCTCCAAATCCTCCCCTTCACCTTCTTCTACCTAGTCGGTCTGTCAGTTCGTCCAGATAGCCTATTGACTTCCCACTTGTTGGATTCACTCGATCACTCATTCCTCACCAGGGAGTTAGGATCGAATCGCTCTTAAGTTATGTTACACCACTGATGCATCGAGTTATGAGAGTTTCTCCTTCCTATAGTCCTCCTTTCTTTTTCCTTTTAATTCCTAGGTCAGGTTACTATTGCTTCATGCCCTTAGGTATCTTTTTCTTTATTCCCCCCCTTTTTATATTTTCCAACTGGACTTCGTCCAGCTTATACCTCTGATTTTTTATTTTATTTCTCCCCTGGACTTCGTCCAGCTTATACCTCCTTTTTCCTGGACTTCGTCCAGCTTATACCTCCTCTTCCTGGACTTCGTCCAGCTTATACCTCCAGAAACCCCCTTTTTTTCTTTTTTCTCCTTCATACTCTACTCCCTAAGCATCAACTGGTAGCCCCCATTTTTTTACAAGTCAGCTCTCAATGTATAGGCTTATAACTCACTCTTAAAGTGGGGCTTCACAACTAGGTTATCTAAGGCATCTTCTATCGTCCTTACTTCATTCAGACCGCATTCAGCTTATTAAAGGAAAAGGCATCAAAGTTTGACATGCATCCTATCTTCAATTGCTCTTACTAAAGGGATCTGCCTTAATAAAGGAAAAAAAACTGAACCTAGAGACACCTATACGACTCCCTCCCCCCTCACACTTCACTCAAGCTTGTCCCCAAGCTATCCCAGTGAAGGGGGGAAGAACAGGGAAGTACAAAACAGACTACTACGAAACACATAACCAGCAAAACGCACACTCAAAACCAACTTCTCACACTTAGACCGAGCACCGGGCTAAGTGGGAGAAATTCCAACAAAAACAAAAACCACAACATGCCTGTAAAGAAACACAAACTTCTCACACTTAGACCAAAGATTGGCTAAGTGGGAGAAGACAAGTATAAGCGCAGACAAATATATACAGAGCATGCCGGAAAAAAACACACAACACAACATCAAACAAACAAACAAACATAAGATTGAAAGAAAATAAAAGAGAAAAACTAAAAGTAAAGTTACTTGGTCAAGGGGGGGTTCATTTCGGGTTTTGGCTCCCTCGGGAGCCAACCTGCGGTGGAACGTATGGGCGGGTTACTTTTGTTTTCTTTCTTGCCGGTGACTCCGGCTTATCTATCTCCTTCTCACTTGAACTGGACACTGTCTTCTTAACTGAAATGGGGCTTTGAGGCAGACGGGGCGGATCAAGGGCTTTGACGATGGTGGGGGATACTGGGGAGTTAAACTTCCTGGCCCTGGCTGGGTAGGCATGTGGCTAGGCCCAACAGGAAATTTCGTCTGCAGCTCAGCAAAGTTCTCCTTCAGCCATTTCGTCATCATCATCATTAACTGGACGTCCTCCATCATCTCGATCATTTTGCGTAGATGACTTCCCCACCATGGACAGTGACGAGCCCCTTGAGGGCCCTGCATCTCTTCCATGACTCCACCGAGCTCTGTCCGTATCCCGACCATTTCTTTCCTGGCAGTCGCCGAGTTCCTTGCTCATCACAACCATTACCTTTCTGAATTCACCCAATTCTTTGTGCATCACACTCACTTCTACTTTCATCTCCTCCACATCCATAACTAGCTTTCGACTCACCAACATCCTGCTCTAGCTTGACCTGGGGCTCCAACCTGCCAACTTCGTAGTAAAAAACGTCCTTCCCATGCATGTACAGCAACCCTTTGTTGAAGAAGTAGTCTACGTTGAAAACCTCCGAGGGCTCACACATATCTACCTCGGGGGAAGATTTGGCGATCTTCATTATCGTGTTGCGTTGAAGATAAGCCCCCAAAAGGTGACATGTATACATATGATGGGAAGGGTTTGCGGCATTTGATGACATGCCTGGGCTAGCCAGTAGCCCAAGTGCACTTTGACGTCCTTGGCCATACACCAAGTAAAGTAGAGATCTGCCAGTAGTCAAGCAGAGTTGGCTGTCCCCATAAGATTATAGTTGATAAAGGTCTGAGCAAAGCAAAGATTCCGGTTGTCGATATGAAACGCCTTCGAATAAGTAGTTTTGAACTGGCCCACCTTAGGATGGGTTCACGAACTCCCAGGTTTTTGCGGCATGAATCCGGGTGTGCACTTTGGAGGGCCGACCATCCGGTTGTTCCAGATTCCCTTCATCATCATCCTTGCGAGTGAACAGTCCCATTCGGAAGAGACCATTCCCGGATACTCATCTCATGTTCTTTCGGTGAACAGACAGAAAGTGATCGCGTCTGCATCCAAATCTGCAGTAGACTTCAATCGGAAGGTAGAGAAGAACTCACGCTGCTAGGGCCCGTCGGTACTTCCGCAGTGCTATGCTTTAACAGCCAGTCAAACCCGATAGCCTCGATGTATTGTCGGAATTCCGCATCACAGTCTATCTCCTTCAGTTCCTCGGATCATAACGTTTCCCTGATTTTAGCAAGCTTACCCATGCTGCACCGTTCCTTATAAGTCGACGCCCGCTTGGGATCAGCGAACTTCCTAATCGCATCTAGCAATCCCTTCGTGACCCATACCTCCGCAGGCTCGAAGTTTAACTCCTTCCTCTGGCTCTTCAAACTCAGCCTCTTCAGATGCACTGGACTGGGCAGGGTTAACTGGTTCCTTCGCGGATGGTACCTTCGCGGGATGAGGAAGTGAGGCTTCAACAGACTCGTCCCCCAGCGGGTTTCTTCGACTTCTTGACCAAGGAAGGGGCTCCTCCTCGGTGCTAGGTCCAGGAGAATCTACTTTTCCGGTTTCCTTAGCCGCTAGATCCAGTACTTCCCTACCAAGTAGGTTGGGCTGTATCATCTATCTCGTCCAACATGCTTCGCCGAGCCTGCCGCCTAGTTTCTTGTTTGTCCACCGATAAATCTGTCCCTTCCGGAACATCTCGTCAGATCCACCACTAGCTGCAACTGCACCATCGACGGGTTCCGGTGTTTCTTCAGTAACGAGGCCAGCCACCTCCTCAGACAATTCAGAGGTTGCCCCCGCAAAGTAAATAGGGCTTTCCCCCTCCTCCAACCGTTTTTTCCACTAGGGCTTCACCGCCCACAACCTGCACAGGGGTTTCCCCCTCCAAACCTTCGACAAGGGTTTCCCCTTCCAAACCTTCGACAAGGGTTTCCCCTTCTACTACTCCTATAACAGAAACAGGGGTTTCCCCTTCCAAAACTTCACCAGAAATAATAGGGGCCGCCCCCTCAGCCATTTCTGGCGGGGTTTCCCCCTCAGATAACCCGGCAGCAACACACGGGTTTCCCCCTCAACCACAAATGCCGAACTTTGGTCTCCGACCGCTAAATACTCTAACCCAACTGCCAGATCTGCCTCACCCCCTGTTTCTTCTGCTGCGTCCGTCCCGCTGGTGGGCGGCTCTGTTGTTGTCTGCAAAACGGCGTGCTGAGTCGCCAAGCTGTCGGGAATAGTGGGTGGTGGTGGTGGTGGTGGTGTTGAAACGGTAGTTGCGGCGGACGGTGTGGTTTGCCCCGTCATTGCTGTAAACATGGCAAAGGCTTTCATCGCCTCTTCAGGACCGCCGAACTTCTGCATTAAGTCGGACATAAACGCTGTCCGCACCGGCGTCGGCAGATGTGGTAGGTTTCCCGGCTTCCGATTTGTTGTCCATGACTTGAATCTGAAAAACACAAAAAAAATTTGGAAGAAAATTTTAATTACGGTTAAAGAAAGGTGGGTTTCGCGAGAGAGATAGCTTTTGGGGTTTTTTAGAGTGAAAGAGTGTTTGTTTTTAGAAATAAAGAATAAGGAGGGAAAATAGGTATTAGATAGGAATGGGAACGGTTGCAGGCGGTTGCAGGCATGAGGTCAGTAACCGTACGCCTTCCCATAAAGTGTAAATTTGAAATTCGAATTATACCGCTTCCCTCTCAAATTAAAACTCTCTGCCCCATGTAAACACTCTTCTCTGCCACACCACACTTAGAGAAAAACAACAAAAATGAAATGCCAGGTTCCCAGGTCAAGGATTTAAAATATGACAAAACAATTTCCCTAAGGAAATATGGCATTCCAAAAATATTTTTGGAAATTTTTATCATTTAGGAAAGCAATTAAATTTTTTTCTTTGTTTGGAAATTTTTATCATTTAGGAAAGCAATTAAATTATTTACACATTCAATTTGGCACTCTCGAGATTCCCTGGTTCAGTGAATAGATATAAACATCATCCCAATTTACCTGACCCAGGAATTCATCGAGAGCACTGCTTGCTAAACTAATTAGGCGATAATGGAGAGTGCGCGTAGTGGCATTTCCTCCACTACGCACAACTCAGAATTATCCCTAAAAACCTTTACCCTATGACCATTAACAAGAAATGGAGAAGAGTTTGAGGTACTGCCCTGAATTTCCACAGCTCCGTTTGCTCGAAGGCCAACAACAGTGTATGGCCCTACCCATTTGGACTTTAGCTTCCCAGGCATCAGTTTGAGCCTAGATTGAAAAAGGAGTACCTTCTGCCCTACTTGGAGTTCCTTGACCCGGAGCTTTTTATCGTGTCAGAGCCTTGTCTTCTCCTTATACCACATTGCGGACTCATATGACTCCTAGTCTCAATTCTTCCAACTCTTGAAGTTGCAATTTCCTCTCTTCCTCACAAGACTGGGGTATCATGTTAATCTCCTTGACCGCCCAGTATGCTCTGTGCTCCACTCCTACGGGCAGATGACACATCTTGCAAAAAACCAACCTGTATGGTGACATTCCAATAGGCGTTTTGTATGCTGTCCGGTAAGCCCACAATGCATCTCCTAGTCTCTTACTATAGTCCTTCCTTGACGGATTCACTGTTTTTTCCAATATCGCCTTTATCTCCCTATTGCAGATCTCGGGCCTGTCCATTAGACTGAGGATGATACGGGGTAGAAAGCCTATGGTGGACCCCGTATTTCCTCATCAGAGCTTCTATTGTTCTGTTGCGGAAGTGCGTCCCTTGGTCAGAAAAAATTGCACGCGGCACCCCGTATCTATTAAAGATGTTGGATCTAAGGAACTTGGCCACTTCTTTGGCTTCGCAGGATGTGGTTGCCTTTGCTTCTATCCACTTCGAAACATAATCTACAGCCACAAGTATGTAAGTATTCCCATATGAAGATGGAAATGGACCCATGAAATCCATTCCCCAAACGTCGAAAATCTCGCAAACAATCACTGGAAATTGCAGCATTTCATCTCTCTTCGAAATTCCTCCCATCTGCTGGCATCTTTCACAGTTTTGGCAGAATTCGAAGGCATCCTTGTGTAACGTAGGCCAATAAAAGCCACTATCTAACACCTTCCTTGCGGTTTTCCTTGGTCCAAAGTGACCTCCACAAGCTAGGGCATGGCAATGATTCAGCACATCCCTCTGTTCCCATTCTGGAATACACCTCCTTATTACTTGGTCGGCTCCCATTCTCCATAAATACGGGTCATCCCAAAAATAATACTTCGGCGTTCAGCCGACACTTCCCTTTTTCAGAATCCCCTGGACCTATTACTGCCATTATCTCTTCCCATCTAATGGGTCTAGCACAATTTTCCATGTAATACAGATGCTCCTCCGGGAATGCATCAGGAATTGCTTCGTCAGTCTCTCCCTGGAAAATTCTACTCAAGTGGTCTGCCACTTTATTTTCTATCCCCTTCTTGTCTCTGACTTCCCAATCAAATTCCTGCAAGAGTAGCACCCAACGGATTAACCTTGGCTTGGATTCCTTCTTCGCCAGTAAGTACTTAATAGCAGCAGTGATCAGTGAAAACTATCACCCTCGACCCCAGCAAATATGGTCGGAACTTTTCAAAGGAATACACGACCGCCAGCATTTCCTTCTCCGTGGTGTCATAGTTTTTCTGAGCTTGATTGAGTGTTTTCGATGCATAAAAAATCACATAGCTTTTCCCATCAATTCTTTGACCTAGCACTGCCCCTACTGCGTAATCACTTGCGTCACACATTATTTCAAAAGGTAAACTCCAGTCAGGCGCTCTAATAATAGGAGCATAGACTAGTTTATCTTTCAATAGCTGAAAAGCTTCCTTGCACTTCTCATTGAAAACGAAATCCACATCATTATGCAACAGATGAGTGAGTGGTTGGGCAATCTTTTCAAAATCCTTAATAAATCTTCTATAGAAACCCGCATGCCCTAGGAATCCCCTTACTTCTTTCTGAGTCGTAGGGTAAGGCAACTTCGAAATCACGTCGACCTTTGCTGGGTCCACCTGCATGCCCTTCTCTGAGACTACATGCCCCAAGAAGATTCCCTTGGGTACCATGAAGTGACATTTTTCAAAATTGAGGACAAAATTCTTCTCCCGACATCTCCTCAACACTATATCCAAGGTTGCTAAACAAGAGTCAAAAGAATTCCCATACACAGTGAAGTCGTCCATAAAAATCTCGATACAATCCTCCAGCAGATCCGAGAAGATACTCATCATACACCGTTGAAAAGTGCCTGGCGCATTGCACAACCCAAACGGCATCCTTCTATAAGCATACGTGCCAAAAGGGCAAGTAAATGTAGTCTTCTCTTGATCTTCTGGATCTACATAGATCTGGAAGTATCCACTATATCCATCAAGGAAACAGAAATATTGCTTACCTGCCAACCTTTCCAGCATCTGATCGATGAAAGGCAGGGGAAAATGATCCTTCCTGGTTGCTTCATTTAACTTCCTATAATCAATGCACATCCTCCACCTAGTAACAAGTCGAGTGGGAACCAATTCATTTTTATCGTTCTTGACTACCTGAATCCCTGACTTTTTAGGTACCATATGGACCGAACTAACCCACTCACTATCAGGTATGGAGTAAATGATTCCTAGCGAAAGTAGCTTCAAAACTTCCTTCAGAACTTCCTCTCTCATGTTCGGATTTAGTTTGCGTTGTGGGTCTCTACAGGCCTTCGCACCTTCCTCCAGCCTAATGTGGTGCATGCAAAGATCAGGACTGATCCCCACCAGGTCTGAGAGAGTCCATCCTATTGCCTTCTTATTCCTTCTGATCACCTCTAGTAACTCCCTTTCCTGTTCCTCATTCAAGTTGCTGTTGATGATTACTGGAAATGTCTCATTCGCTTCTAGATAAGCATACTTGAGTTCCGGTGGAAGCGTTTTTAATTCCTTCTTTGGAGCTCTTGTTTCCTGGGGCAAGGGATCATTTCCTTCATCAGTTTTCATTCCCTTCCCAAACCTGGGAGTAGTTTCCATACTAGCCACATGAGCTGATCCTCTTGACCTAGCTGACTTCGGATTCGTACAGAACTCTGAAATAGCTTCGGCCAACTCCTCATCTGTCAAATCTTTTGTGTTCATTGCCTCGCACCATCCAGCTACCTCTCTGTTAATAGAGTGACTTAATTCTGAATTAACCACCTGCTCCTGCATCAACTCAGTCTCAAGATATTCCTGGACCAGGGGGTTAATAATATCGATAGCATGCAAATTTTCAACATCTAAAGGTTTCTTCATTGCTTCATCGATGCTAAATGTATATTTCTCCCCATTATAGTCCAGGCATATGGTCCGATCAAACACATCAATTATGGTCTTAGCGGTACGGAGAAAAGGTCTTCCTAGGAGCACACCGCTAGACACAGCAGATTCATTATCATTCATTTTAATAACATGGAAATCGGCCGGATACAGAAAATCATGCACTTTGACAATAACATTTTCTAAAACTCCCTCTGGACAAATGCACGACCGATCCGCCAATTGGATTACCACCTTCGTATCTACCACCCCTACTCCTACCAGCTTTTTGTAAATGGAAAGCGGTAAAATATTTATCGATGCCCCTAAATCACACATAGTATGCTCAATTCTGACATCCCCGATTGAAATGGGTAAGGTGAACATACCTGGGTCAGTGCATTTTGATGGCATCCTTCGCTTCTGAATTACTGCTGACACATTTTCTCCAATTAGAATCTTCCCACTGGGTCTGGTCTTCCCAGCTATGAACTCCTTAATGAACTTACTGAATACCGGCTATTTCAGAGCCTGCAATAATGGTAAGTTAATCTCCAACCTTCCAAAGATATCCATAAAATCCACCGGTTCATCCTTCTTCTTCTTAGCTTCTCTTCAGTGTGGGAATGGTTTCACTTATTTCTCTGCACCTGTAGAACCTCTAGCCAAAAACTCATCAGTTCCTTTTCTTGCTACCTCATTCTCCACTTCTAGCTCTGGGTCTAGAAAAAATGGTTCAGCCACACTTGGTAAAGGTTTCTCCAAATCACCTTCCTGAAGGTCATCTATATTCCTAGAACCCTCTGCTTCCACGTCCTCAGACTCAGAAATTAGATCCTTCCTTACATTGCCCTTTACGGAAGGCGTTTCTTCCTCCTTCCTCATCGCTGGACCTTCATAACCTCGCCCAGATCGCAAAGTGATTTGACTGATGTTAGCTCTGTCTGGCGGCCTTACTGAGGCAGGAATCTTCCCTTCGTTTCCTCGCATCTCGCTCAAGGATGTAGCGATCTGGGACATTTGTTTTGCCAACATATCCATTGCTGCCTTTTATTCCAATTGAGCATCCTGGAGCTTATGCACCACGTCATTATTGGACTGCATATTGTTTTGTATATGCTGTTGAGAACTGACTAGGTCATGTACCAGATCATCTAGATTCCTTGGTGGTTTAGAATTAGACTGGCCAGAACTTGGTCCTGGACCCAGATGCGGACCACTTCCTTGATTCTGGCGGAAGTTTCCTTGACCTCCTGAACTGTTGTTATACTGATTTCCCTGCCCTTGATTTCCCTGGTAAGTAGGTTGGGGATTCTGATAATTTCCAGTGTAGTTTCTTTGATGTGGTGGCACATAAGAGTTCCCCTGATTCTAATTCTTGTTCCCCCAATTGGAGTGATCTCCCTAGTTCCGATTGTTCCAGTTGCCCTGCCCTTCATGATTCCTTCCAGACCAGTTAGTCTGTCTTTCTGGTCGATGTGTCAACTGAGTGTTCTGTTGTGGAGGGGGCTGGTTCGGATCATTGTCAGACCATCTAAAATTGGGATGGTTCCTCCAGGGTACGTCTCTCTGTCTTCCCGTGTTCCAACTCCCATCGGGATTCTAACTTCCCATCGCATTAACCTGGGCCTGGTACTCTCCCTCTTGGGGATCGTAACACTGTTGAAGCTGGATATCTCCTAGACCTGAAGATTTATCTTTCACTTGTGTAGCTGGCGGAGTGGTTTTCTCTATTGCATTCAACAATGCTTTCTCAAGCCTATCTATTCTCTCCTCTACTCTCTCGTCATCCTGCTCCCTCAGGGAATTTGCTGTTCCCCTCCTCATAGCATTCCTCGGGCTATCATATGCCTTTTTAGCCTCTATCAATTTTCCCAGAATCTCTCTTGCCTCGCTACCCCTCTTCTTCGTAAAGTTTCCCCCACTCGAGGAGTTCATCAAATCCTTCGACTCGGGGTTTGCTCCTTCATAAAACAAATAATAAATCTCTGCCTCGATCATCCTGTGATTCGGGCAGGTGTCCAGCAACCCCTTGAATCGTGACCAATATTGGCTCAACGACTCGTCGTAGTCCTGTTTGCACTCCACTATCTCCTTCTTCAGAGCATTTGTCTTGTTGGAGGGGAAAAAGTAATCTAGGAACTCCAATTTAAAGTCCCTCCATGTGCGGATCGAATCTGGGGGTAACCTTAATAACCACGTGTTGGCCTCCTCCGTTGCATCATTCGGTCTCTTCTGAATGCTACACAATTTGCTGAATTCATTTAAGGCAAAAGGAATCGCGCGCAGGCAAAAGTAATCGCGCGCAGGCGATAGTCCTCCTCCGGCGCGGATTCATCATTATAGCTTGGGCTGGCTCACCATCGAAATGGGCAGTGAACGAACCAATCTCCGGATCTGGATCGACTACGTGCGCAATGTCTCCGATTTCTATTTCCTCTGTATCTGTCTCTGAAGATGATTTAGGATCCTCCCTTCCTGTCGAATTCCAATCCTCTTCACTTTCTGAACCGAATGGAAATGGATCTCCCGTTAATAACCCCGATCTGGTGGTAACTGTAGATGCTGTGTCCTTGACTTGCCAAATAAACTGCTCGTTCCTCCACTCAGATGAGTCACCCCAGTGTCCAAATCGTGAGCCTCTGCTCATAAATTGAAAATAAAAAAAAAAAAGAAAAGAGAAATTAAAACTATGTACGCCAAAATCCTCCAAACACAATCACAGATTACGCTATCCATCCCCGGCAACGGTGCCATTTGAAAAGCCACTTGGAGCTAGAGTGTGTACGGTGTGTTCTACTGTTCTAGGTCAAGCTACTAAGTCCAATGAATCCACTAGATCACTAGGTCTAGGAACTCAAGGGAATATAGAAGACTTAGTCGTTGGACACACAAGCTCGTGTTTCAAAGATCCCTCAACCCGTTATACTATAGATTAGTATAGAGAAGCAGGGGTCGATCCCACGAAGATGGACGCGTAAGAAAGCATCTAGAGACCTTGGTTTAAAAAGCGGCTGCTGCCACGCAAATTGGGTTGAGGTTAACTACTATTAGAACTAGGCACAAAATCAAACACTAGACCTAGGAAACTGTAAACATCATGCTGACATCGAACATTCTCATGACTACGGAATAACCAACTACCTTTCTAGACTTAGCAACCAACTTCTTAATTCAACTAAACAGAAAACGAATAAAAGTGGGGACCAACTTCCAGAAATATCAAGTACGGAAGGAAAGCTGCAACTAACTAACTAAGGATTTTACTAACAACAACACGCATCTCATCAACTGAATTAAACACGAACATGAAGAAAACAGAGCATGTATCTAGACTCGAACAGAATATAGAAATTCGGACGTCGGAAACTTGCAAACAGCCAGAAATAAAACAGATCTACATATACTAGACGGAATGAAAAGAAAACATGAAAGCTAGGCATAAATCTCGATCACTCTATTTCAGATCCAAACGTCGGATGCTTAACCCACTCTGGATCCAAGCAATCCGAACCCAACAACAACCTGATTCAACTCCATAGTCTCAGTTCAACAAATCTGCTCCGGTCAACGCTAGATTCCAACGATCTTACTCAAACTCAGCAACCAACATGAAATTCAGACATCCAACTCAGCGATCGCAACAAACTCAAAATGATAAACTTCCATAATCGAAATCAACAGCAGCTCAAACACAGAAAATAGAAATTGCATAAACGATGGAAATTCAACAGCAAACAGTGCCGAGCTTCGAACGGCGAAGCTCGGTGAAATTCGCGACGGTAAGTAAAATGAAAGCGATTAAAGTGTATCTTCGCCCTCTGCGAGGACGGTGTTGCCCAACTACAGACTAGCAAAGTAAAACCCAGACCCCTACAATTTCCTGATAAAACCCAAAAGTATGTAGAAGAGAGTGAGCTAGAGCAACAATCTGGTCATCAGGCCTCCACCGAGAAGGTCCCCTCTGATTGCATGCTTTCTTCTTTATATAGGTGCAGACATAATCTTCTAGAAGCCTTCGTAGAAATCTCCATTCTACCCTTCAGCCCCTTGATTTCCTCCGTCTTGTAATTTTTCTTCAAATTTCTCACTTATTCGCCAGTTTCCTTGGACCATGCAATTGTCCTTCTCTATTACTGGATCTGGCGAAAACCTTCTACATACCTGGCTTAAAACAAGTGTTAGACCCCGCAAATGAATGAGTTTCACCCCTATAACTATGCATAAAATTAGCCTTATCAGTCTTCAAGTTCCCACGTCGCTTCCTCGTGGCCGTGATGCTTCCATAGAACTTTCACTGTCGTAATAGCTTTATTCCTCAACTCTTTCACTTTTCGATCCATTATTGCTTCTGGCCTTTCTTCATAGCTCAAATACGGTTCTAACACCAGTTCTTCTTTGTGAACTATATGTTTGGGGTCGAACACATATTTCCTCAATTGTGACACATGAAAAACATTGTGCACATTTTCGAAGCTCGCCGGAAGTGCTAATCTGTACGCCACATGGCTGACTGTTTCTAAGATTTCATAGGGTTCGATGAAACGCGGTCTTAGCTTGCCCTTGACGCTGAATCTCGTTATCCCTTTCGACTAGGATACTTTCAGAAAAACTGTAGATCGGTTCTGCGAGCGTCAGCGTAAGATTTCTACCTATCCTGAGCTTCTTTGATCCTTTCCCGGATTTGTCGGACAATTTCTATCATCTCTTCCACAGAGTCTGGTCCGAGAATTCTTTTCTCGCCGACCTCATCCCAGTAGAGCGGTGATATACATATCTTTCCATAAAGCGCTTCATATGGGGCCATGTTTATAGTTGTCTGGTAACTATTGTTGTAAGCAAACTCTATAAGTGGCAGTACTGGCTCCCAGTTTCCTCCACGGTCGAGCACTACGGCTCTCAACATATTCTCCAAGGTCTGGATTGTCCTTTAGGACTGTCCGTCTGTCTATCGATGGAATGCGGTACTGAAGTTCAATAGGGTATCTAGCTCTCGCTGCATGCTTATCCAAAATCTAGAAATAAATTTTAAATCTCGATCCGAGGTGATCGTTACTTGTACACCATGTAAGCGTATGATCTCTTGTACATAGATCTGAGCCAACTTGTCTGATCCATATGTGATACGAATTGGTATAAAATGAGCACTCTTGGTGAGGCGATCTACAATCACCAAGATGGCAGTATTTCCTTATTGGGACTTTGGCAGTCCCGTCACAAAGTCCATTGCAATGTGTTCCCATTTCCGTTCTGGAATCTTAAGGGGTTGTAATTTCTCATAGGGTCATTGATGTAAAGCCTTCACTTGCTGACATGCCAAGCACCTTTCCACAAACGACGCTATGCCCCTTTTAATGCCATCCCACCAAAATTGTTTCTTCATGTCCTGGTACATTTTTGTACTCCTAGGATGGGCAGTGTATGGTGTCCCATGAGCTTCACTCATGATCTCATTTTTCTGAGCGCCTCGTCATTTGGTACACATAGCCTTTATTCGAAAGTGAGAGCGTTATCTGCTTCTTCGCGGTAACTTTCTCCTTGCTTGTCCTCACTTTCAGACGAACTTTCTCTAATGACTCATCACGTCTTTGAGCATCGATGATCCTGGCCCTTAAATCTGGTTCTATTACCAAGGTGGCAATTCTACTGTTCACCTTCTCCGGTGCTCTTACTACTTCCAATCGCATCTTAGCGAACTCGCGGATGAGTTCATCATTCTATGTGAGAAAAGTGGCCAATTGAGGCGTAGTCTTTTTGCTCAATGCGTCTGCTACCACGTTCGCCTTGCCTGGATGATAATTTATACCATAGTCATAATCCTTGACTAATTCTAGCCATCTTCGTTGCCGTATGTTCAAATCTTTCCGCTCGAAGAAGTACTTGGGGCTCTTGTGGTCCGTGAAGATCTCACATCGAACTCCATAGAGATGATGTCTCCAAATCTTAAAAGCATATATCACTGCCGCAATTCCAAGTTGTGTGTCGGGTAGTTCGACTCATGTGGCCATCACTGGCGTGACGCATATGCGATCACCTTACCATTCTACATTAGCACGCATCCGAGTCCGACCTTTGATGCATCTGTATACACCACATAACCTGTTCCTGGTTTTGGCATGACTAGAACTGGTGTCATGGTCAACTTTTTCTTCAACAGTTGAAAGCTTGCTTCACATTCTGGCGTCCAATTGACCTTAGTTCCTTCTTGAGTTGTTGAGTCATTGACCTTACTATTTTGGAAAAATCCTGCAATAATTCTTCGGTAATATTCAGCCGATCCTAAGAAACTCTGAATTTCACTTGGTATCGTTGGTGACTGCCAACGTTGTACAGCTTCCACCCTGGAAGGATCTACTCGGATCTCTTCTGTCGTCACTATGTGTCCAAGTAAGTTTACTTCGTTAAGCCAGAGCTCACACTTGCTAAGTTTAGCATAGAGTTTCCTCAGATGTCTTCAAAGTGGTCCTTAGATGTTCCTCGTGTTCCTCCTCGTTCTTCGAGTAAATGAGCACATCATCTATAAAAGACTAGAACGAACTTGTCCAAGTATGGGTGGAACACGCGGTTCATTAGGTCCATGAACACAGTTGGGGCATTTGTAAGCCCAGAAGACATTATAGTAACTCGTAATGGCCATATCTGGTGCGAAAGGCAGTCTTGGGTATATCGTCCTGTCAAACTTTCAGATGACGATATCCCGATCTCAAGTCCATTTTCGAGAATACACCGGATCTTTGGAGCTGGTCAAAGAGGTCATCAATCCTCGGTAAAGGGTACTTGTTCTTGAGGGTCAACTTGTTTAGCTCTCGATAGTCGATACACATCCTCAATGTTCTGTCTTTTTTTACGAAGAATGTTGGTGTACCCTATGGTCACACACTAAGTCTAATAAAAACCCAGGCCTAGTAGTTCTTGTAACTGGATCTTAAATGCTTCATACTCCTTAAGCGCCATTCTACATGGTGACTGAGATAATATGGTTGATTCAAGCCATTAATTAATTCATTTATTTCGGCCGACTGTTGAAGCCATTTCTCATCTTAGATTTCATTGTCGAGTTCTCTAATGCTTGCATCGATTGTATTTGTAGCAATTGAGCTAGCGGATTGATCTCGGAACCTCCCGTTTAGCTAGGGTAGTCAACTTTCACAGTCTTCAAGATACTTTCGTGCTTACCGCGATCCTTATTGTCGTGATTCGGCACCGACTTTGTTTTACTCATGTTTATCTACGAATGTACTCGGACTTTCTCCATGCTTTTCATAACCTTGTTGAGTCTTCATTTCTTGTGGTTCACTACTCTTAATAAGCATTTCGATCGATCAAACATTTTTTTATCTAGAGTCTTGTACATCATTCGATCCACGTATATTCCTTAACATTTCTCTTCTTAGGGCTAGTTACCTGTCTACATAGCATAATATTCGATCTTTTACCCGCTTGTTATAAGCGGTGCGTAGATATGAAATACTTAACGTTTCGTGTTGTTGGTTGTGCGACACTTCTGGTTGGTGTATCATTTCCTACACGTGTGTCAATAGAGACTTGTTTATCATATGTATCTGAAAGGAATTAAGGCTATGCCTTTCCCGATAGTCTTGTGTCAAGAACTCGATGATTAATATAACAGTCGTAACTTGGATAGGAATTGATATCACACAGAAGGAGTATGACTGAAAATTTGAAGGGCTCCAGAATACCCAACGGAAACAAGAATAACAAATTTTCATCATCAAATTGTAATAATTGACTTTGAAGGCAAGTACTAAGTTCAAATGAGCTTATCATGTCCATTCAAAGAACTACGTGGCTCAACTAGTTTCAGATAGACCCATAGAACTTGAGGCTCACTCCTGATGGGATCTCGAAAGAATATGAGATAGGTCATGAAAACTAGATGAAAATGAATTAACTGTAAGTTTCCATAGTAGGCTGGCAAATAAGACAGCACAATTGTCCAATTAAATCAAAGAGATCTAGACATTAAGGGTAGTGGTTCAAACATGTCACCGCCTACGATGTTTAGCCGTGAAAATTTTTAGAAATGTAGGTGATTGCAATGGAGGAATATTGGTCATGGTTCAAAGACATCCTGATATGGACTAAAAATTATATCAATGATTTCACAGGTTCATCAAGGCACTACACTGAAGTGAACTATTTGGAAAAATCTGTTATATCAAACCCGTTAGGGAAAAGTGCAGTATGCTTGCCTTAACTTCAAGTTGCAGAAAGAAAAATTCCGAGACTAGGAATAATACATGTACTAGAACTGAGATAAAATAATTTCACCTTTGTACTAATGATATTGCTACAACATGTTTACAAATAGAGAGGTGAACAAAAGTTCCAACATAATATGAAATTCTCCGAGGAAAATGTTTAAATAGCGTGATTATTTTGGAGGTCACCAATGTAAGCATCATAAGAATGAAATTTCATCGTATGAGTCCAAGAAATTGGGGTATAGATCTTATATATTGTGGTTCAAAGGAGACGATAACAAATAACGATGCTTGAAATATAAGAGTATTCCAATTTTGGGAACTGAAACTGAGTCACCACTTTTGTGAGAAAAAGAAAGAATGAAAGTGGCGTATTAATTGTAAAACGTGAGTCAATCAAAAGTCTTAATAAAAGACAGGGTACTATTGTTGAGGAGGTTCAGTAAATGTACGAGGAATGAGATTATCCTGAAGGTCATAAATATAAGCGACTTTAGAATTTGACAGTTTATGACCGGAGCTTTCAAGGTCAAAACTTTACTCTTTATGAACGATGAGTTAGAGGACTGCGGGCAATACACTGCAAGTGAGTTATAACTTGTATGGAAAAAGAAATACTGACGTGTTACTTGCAAAATTGCGAGTCAATCCGGAGTCTGAAATGGACGAGGGGTACTGTCGTTTAGGAGGGTTCTTAAAAAGAAATTTATGGGAATCCAAGTAAGTACTATTGATCATGATCATCAGTTCCAGTTATGTGACACTCCCTTGTTTGTCCTTGTGGAGCTTGGACATGATGAATGCGTTCTAAGAAATCATACATTCCAAGATGGGATTCCTCGTGCTGTTGAAACTAATAACCGTAGTTGAAGGTCATACTTTCATATTGTTCTCGATAATTTAGAACGTTGATTCTCGTAAAACATTGCATTCTCCATCGTGCTTCACAGCGTGCTATAAGGATTGCTTCTGGGTCGCGTATTCACTTTTGGCATGTTACGCAAGATTAGATCACTTAATTAGATCGTAGGTACGATCTCTTTTCGTGTAGGGATACATCTCCCTAATAGGATTGAGGGTACACTCATTCGGTTATGACCTAGTTTTCATCAAGACATTGGGAACTTCATTATTTAAACGCCCAAGAGACGTCCATGCGTCGTAGGTAGTTTTCTTAACTCTCGTGTGATCGTCATCATTTAAGATTAGATGAGCTCATTCATACGGCTCAGTCTTGTACATTTGATATTGTTCTAAACACAATATCACATATCGTGGTTACGTCCAGACATAGGACAGAGGAAAAGATGTGGGGTCCGCTTTCAGACTTATTCATCTATTTTCTCCATTTTGTTTAGAACAGGGTTAGGGGTTTGCCCTAACTTGCATATACTTGTTCGTTTGATCGCTTAGAAAAGCGGTAAGAAAGTCATCAACTTACAATATTATTCAAGGACGTTCAGCCTAACATACTCCTTAGGCATTCTATGTTCGCATACATAGTCCCACATATCATTCATACATTTCCTTTCAAAATTTTCGAAAGTCACATAAGTGATCATATACTGTACATAGTATCAAATATCATGTTGCATCACATAAAATTCACAACACATTTTAAATCCCCATACAGGACCACGAAGAACACGTTTCATAAAATACATTTTTCCTTTCATAAAGGAAGAATCATTTTCCTTAAAATTTTCTTGAAAAGTGGACATCGATCTCCTTTTTGCTGCTGTTGAACATGTCGAGTTGAGGTGTTGGGATCCTTGTAACTTAACATTTTATTCCTCTTTCCTAACTTAGTGCTATTATTCTCGACTAAGGCTTGAAGGAAGGTACTTAGGTCTAGAGCGGAAGAACAGTGCTCTGATACCACTCTATCACGGCAACAACTTCCCTAGTGCTAGTGAGCGTAGTTATATTCACAACTATAATAACTTGAATAATCATAAAACCTTCATAAAAAGAAATATTTAATCCCCGAAGGCAAGAGGGTATGAGGCTATGTCAAAATCAGAGTATCGCAATGGGTACATAGTTTCCCTTAAACAACTTTCATATGCAGCGGAAGGTTCCATGACGAAGTAATATGTATGGAGACATATTAAATCAGCTACCTTGCTACTTATTTATAAGTCTCTCCCAACACCTTCTCGCTTCGATCATGATCAACCTGCACGTTGGAAAAATAAACATGTCAGGCTGAGTATTTGATATACCCAGTGGACTTAGTGCCAAAAATAGTTCTCATTTAGTTGTCAGCCATAGTTAAGTGAACGCGGGGTTTTTATTTGAAATAATTCCCAGGGTCACCAAATCCTTTATCATTTCATAAACTTGACTGCGCAGTCACATAACATAACATACCATATTTGATCTTATGTGAACCGGGAATGTGGCCACATTCCACGATGGTCACTAGACCGGCCAATTCGAAAGCTAGCACACAGTTCCATGTGTGTACACTAGTACGAGTAGGGTTTGCGGCTCTACTGGGACCCGAATTCGATTTAACATGTTTGGCATAGCCAACAGATAGGTAATCATAAAACAAACGTGGCATGACACTCATTCAAAAAAAATATATCACGTTTGCACATAAAATCACATTTTGAAAGAAAATTTCACCTCGTTTGATTAAATTCTCAAACGAGCATTCCTCGACTTGCTTTTACTTGTCTTGCGACGACTCCCCTTTATAAACAAATAATACTTAAATTAGACCTAAGTAATTATTTCTAGCATGTATGCATTCCTAAGCATGTGATCATCTTTATTTCCTTTCTTCCTAAATCTATAAAATCTTTAATCATTAATTAAATCAAATGATTTAATTATTTGGGCATTCGCCGGATTATTCGTGCACTGGTTAAATTCTAAACATCTTAACCTTAATTCTGCGAAATTAAATAGCGGCTATCCATTATTTAATTTTGGCAAGACATTAGGAGGGTCTATGAATCAAATTTGATGTTTTAATTAGAGGCTCATGATTATCATAAGTCCATTTTCAAATTTAAATCCTCTTGGATTTAAATACTTAATTAACTTAAAATTACTTACTTTGCTTAAAAATTAATATAAGTCCAATTTAATCATTTATTGGACATGGTGTTAACGTGACTAACTTTTTTTTCTTTATTTATCACGGCCCAATCCAAATAAGAGAGACTACGGCCCAATAACATTTAACTCGGCGGCTCGATGAATTAAAAGTAGGCTCTAAACTAAATTTAATTCATGGCCCAAAAGAAATTTATTTGGAGTGGCCCAATTAAAATTGCACTGGCCCAAAATACTCCCCAAGTCCGTCGGTCTCTCTCTCCCTACCATTCCCAAAAATCCCCAAAATCAAGCTCAAACCATAACTCTCCTACTTTTATCCCTTTCCTCCCGTCGACACCTCGGGCAGCCATCATCGTTACGTCTCACAGAGGCGTCCCACCGTCTCCGACGAATCGATGCCAAACGTGCATCGATCTCTCGCCCTCTCCTCTTCGGGACAGAAAGGCGGCACTCCCCTGTTGCCTCGCGGCAGAGTCAACGATGGGCTGAGGCGTCGCCTGCGGTAGTCTCTTCCGCCGCGTCGTCTTCTGTTGCCGGCTCTGCAGCCGCATCGTCCGTTCGGTAATGAATTACGGCGTTCGGTCTAAGGTTGGAACGGTACGGTATACCGCGCCGAAATGACCATACCGCATACCGTACCATACCGTGCGATATGACCAAAAAACATACCTTTAACGTTCCGCTTTTGTCGGTATACCGCAATTGCGGTATACCGAAAAGTCGGTTTATCAAAATTTAGATATCGTTACCGTACCGTTTTTGTCGGTATTCCATACCGTGATTTCGGTATACCGCAATATGCGGTATACCGCGGTATACCGTGATTTCCGGTATATACCGCAATTGCGGTATACCGTGTTATTTGCGGTATATACAGTATATACCGCAAATAACACGGTATACCGCAAATACGGTATATACCGAAAATCACGGTATACCGTGACATATACAAAATGCATACCTTTACCGTACCTAAAACTGTCGGTACGGTATGATACCGTACCGAAAAGTACGGTATACTGAAAATTCAGTATTTTCGGTATTTTTTCGGTACGGTAAGTGCGGTATTTCGGTATGTTTTCCCAGCCCTAGTTCGGTCGACGCCGACCCAAGTCATTCTCCCCCTTTTCGGTACTCAGCGCCGCCTCAGCCCACCGACGTCTGGCTCGTTGTCGCCTTCGTCGGCCAAAGCTAAGTCTCCATCATTTCCCTCTCGTTTTACTTGCTTGAGCACCGGGGTTAACTTGGAGTAGTTAAATGGGTCTTGTTCGATTTTAGACCGTTTTTGCTGAATAGTTATTTTATGATGTTAGAGTATTATGCTCAGCTTGTATGTGACCTGAATCTAAAGTTCTATTCATTCTCAGATTTGGTAGCAAGGCCGACTAGTTATGCTATATTGGATAGTGGTCTGAATTTGGCTAATACTCTACTTGAGTTTTCGAGGCAGCATGTTTGGGGTTTTGGTCATTAAAATGGAACTTGTATAAATTTGAGCATTCTTATACTGTGAGTACTACCTAAGATGATGATCTTGATGTAAAGGCAGTGGTTTATTGTTTCTAGTTCTAGGGCCCCTATATGATGATATGAGATCAACTTGGTAGAGACATGGAGGTGTATTACCTCTTGAAACGGTTGGTGAAAAATCCCTCTGACCCTAGCCTCGCAGCCCCTTTCGCTTGTTTGTTGTTTCCTCCCTATGTGGCTGCCTCGGTGCAAGAATACTCTTGCTGGACACTCTCCTTCACTCACTCGACTCCTACACTTTGAGTTGGTTATGTGGCTGAAATGTCAAGCTGAGTGGGAGGAAAATCCCATGAATGTGAAGGGTTTTTATAGACAAGTCTTGATGTACTTGGTGCTCTTAACATGGCTGTTATATCTTTGCTCTTATCTTGCTGCAACTTTAACCGCTTTCGGCACCATGTGGATGCTTAGTACTCCGGTTTATTTATGGAGTTTGTTCCTTGTGGTAGGTGCTTAAGAATGGCAGGGATTTGTAGTTGATATTCTCGGCAGAGTACCTACAGCCGTTGGGGTGGAAAGGCCGGCTGGACAAAGGCTGGGATGCAGGTTGCTGCACTACTGCGGCTGCCCCATTTGGGTGAGTCCCTCCTACTCTCTCTGAAAAGGTCTCACTTTCCATTTCCATTTGTTTCCTTCTGTTATGCAGCAGGTTTTTCCCTTTTAACTTAGTCTGCTAGTTGTCCTATTGGTCTTGCTTTAACTCAGGTTTTCATATTATAGGTTTTGGAGGCAATAGCCTATCTCGTGGTTTAAAATCTCTCGGTCCAAAGGTCGCTCCGGACTCGACGTGGTGCGTGACCTGGCTCGAAGGGAGAGCGAGTCCCCCTTTGTCTTTCCCATGTTTATACCTTCCTTTTGTAGGCACAAATGTTTAAGTATATGTAATAGATTCTTTTAGAAAAAATCAAGTTCTTAGTATTTTTCTTGTATGAGTGTGTATTGTTCAATTGGAGAAATAAAAAGACGCGAATTCGTTTTAGTTTGCTCGTGTATCACTTTAGATTTTCTTTCTTTTGTGAATTAACAACACTACTTGTTTACGAAAAGAAAATAAGTACTTTCATTCCGAAGTCCAAAATTAGGTATTAGAATTTATTTGTTTGACTTTATCGTCAACTTTCGGATGCCAAAAGGGCGGTCATTACGGCAACTCCAAAAAGCTCGACTATACTCTCAAGTTGATCTCTCTCTCAATTAAAAGTATCGTTTTAAAGGGAATTAATTGTAGTGTTAGCTAAGTGCTTCTAACGTGCAAATCCTCTCTCGCTTACTTTGCAAGCCAAGAATTCATCATAGAATGTGTCATTCAAAAATGAAATATTTTCCACTACTTAGAATAAAGCTAGCAATGAACAAAATGAATATTAAATAAATAGGAACTATATAAACCAGAATTCAAAAAATTTAGCTACTCATAGATAAATAAACTAAACCCGTAGTTTGTAGGGAAAACATAGAAAGCATTAAAACTATGCAGATAAAACACAAAGGATGAATCTTGTAGTCTTGATGTTCTCTCGAATCCAATCTTCAAACTCAAAATGTATGAGGCAAAGTATATGAACACTCAAATCATACATCATGCAAAGTTTACTACAGACTTGTTCCCTCCTCTAAAAAAATGGTGAATATTTGGCTAAAAAGTGTCAAAAAAATAAAATTCCAAGTAGAGGAAAATAGACCTCACTTTTTCCTTCGAACCCAAGACACTTTTGACATTATTTTAGACATTTTGTCTAACTTCAACTCACTTTCTCTGACCTTTGATTTTCTTTCTTTTCTACACAACATTCCTTTCCTTTACTCTTTTTTTGTCTTTTGTATAAGCATCCTTTCTAGATCAAACACACTTCGAATTTCTTCTATTTCACAACATGTACTTCGACCTAAATTCCAACTCAAAAGGCAAATGACATGACTTTGCAAAAACTAATTGGTATGTGCGATATGTCCACAAATATCATCCAAATGTAGTGCCCAATTCTTCTGATTTATGCTCATAGTTTTCTGTATGAATTTAAATTCTCTGAGCTGAGCTTTTGATGCTTTGTGGGAACAAATTGGAAGGATTGGGCACTACCTTTGGACGATATTTGTGGACATATCGCACTGCGTACAAATCTCCAATAGGTATATCTCTATACCAATTAGTTTTTGGAAAGTCATGTCATTTTCCTTTTGAGTTGGAATTTAGGTCGAAGCATACTGCACTGTATGCAAAAAATCTCCAATAGGTATATCTCCATATCAATTAGTTTTTGAAAAATCATGCCATTTGCCTTTTCAGTTGGAATTTAGTTCGAAGTGCATGTTGTGAAATAGAAGAAATTTAGAAGTGTGCTTGATCTAGAAAGAAGGCCGGTAGAAAAGAAGGGAGGCCTATGGAAAAAAATGAGAAAGAAGAAAAAAGACAAAAAAATTGTGTAGAAAAGAAAGAAAATCAAATGATTGAGAAAATGAGTTGAAGTGAGAACCTTCATTGCTAGAGTGCACGAGGCGTGCCAAACTTACTAAAAATGTTTTTCCTCACAAATATAGTTACAACTTTTGAATCATTAGTTATAGTAGGAATTAGTATATCTTAAAAGCCACCTATATTATTTAATCTATCTTAAATACATTTAATGACATTATAAAAATAAACTCCAATTATTATTATTGTGTATCAACGTTTCATCCACCGTTTCATATTTAAATATAACTCATGGCTTAACCAATTTTCAAGAATTCCAACAAATAGATCGTGCATTTTTCTCATCCATATTAATTATGATTATACATTTATGCACATATTAAACCACCAGACGTTTTAACAATCTATGTAAATTGTTACCATTCAAAGGTATTTATTCAATAATATTGCTTTTCAACTATAAAAACCATTAGAAATAAGAAGAGTCTAAGCATTCCAAATACAAAAGACTTAATTAAATACTCCCTCCGTCTGAGATAATTTGCCGCATTTTTCCATTTTCTTATATCCCACAAAATTTGTAACCCAAAACAACTACGCTGCACACTTTACAAAATTCACACACTATACACGAAATACTTACACTACACAAAACACACGCTTTTCAAATTATACACAAAATACACAAGTACAAAAAATATACACACTATAAACACACTAGACACACTATGAACAAAATACACCTACTGCGAACACACTTAACATAATATACACATTATGCACACTATATACTACACTATATGCACACACTTTAAACCCACACTATACACAAAATACTTACACTTCACACACTATACACAAAAATACATAAATACAAAAAAGTATACACACAAACTATAAACATACTAAACATACAAGACGAATTACGCACAAAATACACGCATTGCACACGCACTGTGCATAATATTCATGCATTGCACACACAAAATACACACTATACAAAATACACGTACAGAGTGCACAAACTATACATTACACAACACTACGCACAAAACACTCACTACACACTCTATATACAAAAACATGATAAACAATATACATGCACTTCAAAGACATTTACACACTACACAATACATTAAACACAATACACAAAATACATTGCAGACAATACAAAAAATACACATGACCATATTACACAAAATGCACACAATACCCACACTGAACACTCTAAACAAAACACACACATAATACACAAAACACACGCTTCACACACTATACACAAGCACAAAACACACTAGACATAATTTACACGCTATGCACGGACACACACTATACACAAAATACGTATACTATATATTATACACAATATACACTACACAATAAACACACAATATACAAAGTAAACATACTACACACACTATGTGTTGTGTGCATACAAAATACAAACAATGCACACACACACACACAACATACATTATACACAAAACAAGCACACTACATACATTGTACACAAAACAATAAGACTACACACACTATACCCATACTTTACTCACAATATACACAAAATACCCACTCTCCATACTACACTGTGCACACACTTTAAACATACACTATACACAAAATACACACACTAACAAAACACACACTTCACACATTATACACATAATACACAAGTACAAAAAATATACACATTACAAACATACTAAACACACTATGCATAAAATACACGCACTGCAAACACACTAAACATATAATATACACATTATGCACACATTATGCACACAGATATTGACTATATTCACTAACACAAAATAGACACAATGCACACTCACACAACCAAAAACATAAATTGCGTATAATACCTACACACATAAACGCACACCATACACAAAATACACAACACACGGTACATAAATTGCACATAATAGACAAACTATACACAAAATATGAAAAGACTATACACAAAATATACAAGTTAGACACACTAAATAAAACACACACAATACATAAAATACACGCACTATACACACACATAAATACACACTTTAAACACACACGGCACACTATACAAATACAACTACTGCAAACACACTAAACATAATTTGCACGCTATGCATACTATATTCACACACTGCACAACTAATACACATTAGACATGGCACACATTACACACATTGATTGACACAATATTAACATGAAATACACGCAGTGACAAACACTACACATAATATAAAAATGCGCTAATACACACTATACACAAAATACATGCACTATAAACACATACATAAAATACACACAATGAACACACATACAAAAAATACAACCACATACACTACGCTACATATACACTATGCACAAAATACACACAATACCCACACTACACACACTAAACAAAACACACCCTATACACAGAATAAACACACATACAAAAAAATGCATACTCGACACCTTACAAACATACACTACACACATAGATCAATAAAATAAACACTCTACTCACTATACAAAAAATAAATGTATTTCAAACACATACACACACTTCACACGCTACAAGCTTCACATACAGAAAAAACACACAAGGCACACTATAAACACACTAGAAACAAAATACACGTACGGCGAACAAACTAAATACACGCATTGCGCGTACACGCTATGCATACTATACAATACACGCATTGCGCGTACACTCAACACATAATATATATGTTGTACATAATACTCGGACTATACACAAAGTATTAACATTGGACACACTTTACACAAAATACACACATTGGACACACTACACAAAACACACACTATACATAAAATACACACATTGGACACATATATAAACACTAAACAAAATACACACACTATACATTAATTAAACCTAATACACAAATTATACACAAAACACAGATACACACTGTAACGCACACACGCTACACAAAATACAAACGCTAAACACACTACGCACTATACATAGAATAAACGCACCGTACACACATAAATATTGTACAAAATACATATAATGCACACACATACTGTAACACTGCATAAATTACACAAAATACAAATACACACTACACATAACACTACATAAATGGCACATAATACACAAAATAACCAATACACACACATAACACTACATAAATTGCAGATAACACACAAAATACACAATACACACTACACACTATACATAAAATCAACATCAGTACAAATCAACATCAACCGAAATAGTAAACACACACTATACATGCACAACACACGCTACACACTCTCTACAAAAAGTCTACACAAACCCCACATACTATACACAACACTATACATATTTCACACGCTAAACACTGAATAGAAACAAAATACATACACTTCAAACACAACTACACACCACAGTGTATACAATACATTTACACACAATACACAAAATATGGACAATGCACTACACACACTATACAAAACAGACTTACACATGAAGAAAAATATTGCATACCTTATAAACACGGACAAAATACATACTACATGCCTTATAAATTGCACACATGTATATAAAATATAAACCGTGTATTAGTCACACACAATACACACAATATACACTATATACAAAACAAAAACAAACACAAAATCCACAAAATAACCATAGTAACACAAACTACCCACTCTGCACACTACACAAAATGCACGCAATTTAAACATTATACACAATATACATACACACTACAAACACACTATGCACAAGATACATGCAAACACATTAAACATAATATACATGCTCTACACATAGAAATGCACACTATAGAAAACTACATAAAATCCACATAATACACATACTATAAAAAAAATACACATACACTACACAATACAAAATACAAAATACAAAATACACAATGAACAACATACATAAAATAAACACCAATACAAAAAATAATGACATTTATACACACAATACAAATTCACACAACACTACACAAAAAATATAAACACATACTATATACAAAAAATATAAACACACTACATACACTAAACAAAACACACTATACACAAAATACATGAACTAGAAACACACGTACATAAAATACACACTGCACACACATACAAAAAATATAACCAGATACACCACGCTAAATACATACTATTCACAAAAAATACACACAATACTCACACTGCACACACTAAACAAAACATACACTATACACAAAATAAATATATTTCAAACGCATACGCACACTTCACATCTACACACTTCATACACTGTATGTAACATTGCACATGATACCCACTATATACACAAAGTTCAAACAGTGTGCTAGCACACTTTACACATACTATGCACAAAAATACCCATCCTGCATACACCTTACATAAAAGATGCATTGCACATAAAACTCACAAATACACCCACTATACCCAATATACATGCATTGTACACACACATAACACTACTATATAAAATACACAATGCACAAGCACTATAGAACTCTACATAAAATCCACATAATACACACGCATACACTTACACTACACAAAATACAAAATACAAAATGCACAATGCACAATACATACCATACAAAAAATAAACATATTTTACACACACTTTACATACAAATATTGCACATTATACACACACTACACTATACATAAAATATACACACATTTTAAACACACACTAGATGCATTACACATAAAACACACAAATACACCGATTATACACAATATACACTCACTTTACACACACATAAACATTGCTATACAAAATACACAATACACACACTATAAAAAACTACATAAAATCCACGTAATACACATACTATAAAAAAGATACACTACACAATGCACAATACACGATGCATAACACACCCCATACATAAATAAACACCAATACAAAAAATAAACACCATTTTACACACTTTATACACACACTACAAATTCACATATTGCATTTTATACACACACTACACCGCATATAAATTACATTACACATATAAATTACATTACACATATAACACACAAATACACCAACTATACACGATATACACGCGGTGTACACACACATAACACTACTATATAAAATACGCAATGCACACGCACTATAGAACACTAAATAAAATCCGCACAATACACAATACACAATACACAATGCACAATACACACCATACATAAAATAAACACTAATAAAAAAAAAATAAACGCATTTTTCACACACACACTTTATACACACACACAACAAATTCACAGATTCCACATTATACACACACTACACTATACATAAAATATACACAATTTAAACACACCCCGAACACATTACACATAAAACACACAAATACATCCACTATGTACTACACACACTATAAACATAATAAAAAAGACATATTATACACAAAATACACATACAAAACATACATATTCCACACCTTATAAACACACACACACAATATACTGCACACCTTATAAACATACAACACACACAAACAAAATACACACGCTGCAGTGACATATACACAAAATACAAACACTGTACTAGCCACACTATACACAAAATACACATAATACATACACTGCACATACACTGCACACACACTATACACAAGACAAACAAACTCCACACACTATACACAATATACATGAGCTATACACACGAAATACACACACTAAATACTCATACACAAAATTTACACTGCGCGCACACACAAAAAATTAAGAACTTGTTCAAATGGCACGGATCCCGCTCGTACTTTCACATTGTAAGCACTAGATCTTGCTCATTACAGCCCGTCAAGCAAGCTGCATTTGTAACACAGAATTAATTTAGATTGTTAAATAAAAAAGGTAAGCATAAACATAATCTTAATGTTGTAGAATATCTTTTGTATCTAAGTGTTGCCCTAGCTTTCTACTCCCCCTACACATGGGAATCTGTCTTACTTTGGTTATGCAATTTATTCGCTTCTCCTAATTTGAATTTGCTATGTCGTTGTTGCACCACCGCTGCCCTAATACGCTATCTAACCTAATCTGATATGTTGCAGCTGTCGCAGCTGCACTCCTTTATTCTGTTACGCGACTTTATATAAAAGAAAAATTAGAAATGCTAGCAAATCCTCCAGTACAATTACAACTTCCCATAGCAGACCCCCAATGAGAATTTCCCTTCAATGTAACTAATTATCTCCCATATAATACACAACAAAAACTGAAGTTTTGAAAAGATGAGGACTAATTACAAAGGATTGGGAAAAAGAATTGCATTTACCTTCATCAGGAAAAACCTCGATGTGCTTTTGTTTCCCAGCCACAAAACTGTAGCAAGCATTTTGAGGCGTTCCTGGTCATCTTTATAGAATCTAAGGCTACTACTTAAGGGGTGGAAACATATGCTATAATTAATAAATATGCTAAAAAAGATTAGAAAGCTCAGTAAAAAGATCAGTTTCTTCACTAAAGAAAACCTCTCCAGACACAAAAGTGGTTGGGTGCTTGAATAATGACTGTGTACGACAAAAACAAATGGGTGTAGCTAACCATACAGTGCATATTCAAGACCTGTCATTGACCATAAGATTATGAAGGTTTTGTTCATTATCAATGTTTTGGATCAGAAATCATTTACTCATAGGCTTCCGGTTATAATATTTTCCAGAAAAGCTATACATGTGTTTTAGGCAATAAATGATTTTTTTATTAAGAGAAAAGTGCAATGACTTATGCATCATCAACAATATATGTTACATTCATGCTTTGGTATGTTTTAAAGAAAATAGGTTCTTAACAATGAAACACCAACAGCTATTAAGTAAAAATGATACAAGCTTATAAAAAAGATTTTTGTATGCCACAGATATAATAATAGAAAAAAGTAAATCAGAGTAATCACCACGTCCAAAAGTATTTGAACTATTCCCATAATCTTCATTTATGTAGGAGAAAAAGGTACATTTGCATGTCGAAAACTAAATAATTGGGGAAAAGCTTAGTACAAACCTTGGAGACCAGAAGGGACACAAAGTAGAGCTTATATAAAATGTGATAGGACCACTCTTCATGGAACAACCTGTACAATTCTTTACAGGTCAAATATGAAATCATGTCAATTCCAGTGAATCATAAATATGCAGACTAGGGAACAAACTCACTGATTTTGATAAGCATACTGACCTTTTGAAGGACTGCTCATAATTGATGAATTTGACATTGGATGTGTGCAAAATGGCAAAGCCATGTCAAAAAAATATAACTAAGAATAGACAAAAATAATATATTTTCAAGGTTCAATTTGACCATTAAAAGAATGCTTACATGTCTATATTTTAGCACCACACATATTCCCAGCAGCAATGAAGTTGCTAGAAAATAGAGACCAGTCAACTTAATCTAAGAGCATAGAAATTGATTTTAACAACTTCGAAAAGAAGTATGTAATAAACATCATATGAAGGGGTAAATACATTCACAGGAAACTTAGCAAATTCTAAACTAATGTGGTTAAAACAGAGAGCAATGCAAGTAGATCATAGGTAGGCTAGAAAAATAACAGTAACATGGAATTCAATAGAGCTTCTCAACAAACTTTCAGAATATCTAAACTAACTAATTGGAGCAATCACAACAGAATCTTAGCAACAAGCAACGATAGAATTCAACCATTCTTCTATTAGCACTCCCATTTTTTTCTCTTTTAGCTCATTTTTGCAGCATTTTTCTGTTATTTCCAAACTCCATTTTACCGTGAATTCATTTTCCTCCATTTGCTACACAAGTTTCAGAGAATTATGTTGGTATTTGTACAATTAAAGCTCAAAATAACCCATCATAAAGTGTCACAAATATGGCTCACCAAACCTCCTCACACTGGAAGTACGCTTTCCCTCAAACAAAGAGAACAAACTAAGGTATATGCAAGTAATTGTAAACATCTATGCTGAAGACTGTGAAGAACTGAAGGCTTGTTCAAATAACTTAGCTTGTGCATGATCATCAACTTCGTCAAGTATCTTCTGAATGGCTGGTAGAAGGTCTTCTGTGGGAACTGTCACAACCAATAGTGATAATGCAGTAAGTGCAAAATTCTTGTAGAATACAACAAAACCAGTGAAGTGATGAAAAAAATAAATGAACTAACACTTCTGTCCAAGAACAGAACCAAAGCTTTCTCCCCCTGAGTTTGATTTTATTTGTTCAGATTAATAGAGCGCCCACTCTAAAACCATATGTCAACTCTAACAATGAGTTGCTGAGAGCAAAATTCTATTTGTAAACTGAAAAATGCCAAACCTACTAGAGGTTCCCTTGCTTTATCTAAATTATTGGTTGTGTACAAATATTCCACAAAAGTACAATGACAAGTACACTAACCATCCCGGCATGATGTTTAATGCTGAATGTTCCACCTGTTTTTCCATTAAATCAACGGTTAGTACTGAAGTGATGCTGAAGTTTAGCAGCATGTGTTAAATATGTAGCTTTGGCAGTAAAGATATGAATCCAATAGGTGTCTGATCAAGAACACCATTGTAAACATAAGAGTAAGGAGACACAATTTGTTCAATACTAAAATATATCTATTCAACAAATTAAGGTAAAAGTCAGATATAATGGGTTATTGATTAACAGAAAATAACATTAGTGCCCCGTCTCCCCATCCCACACATAGACATAAATAGAACTATGCCAGTCAAAATGCTGCTCGGAAAAGGACAACCCTACTATACCATAATAAGAACACAGATCCCACACAATCTTGGTTGTTTTCAAAATCTACCCTTTTCCAGTCTATTCTATATAACTTATACTCTTGTGATTGTAAATATGTTTCACCAGCACCAATAGCAAAATTCCTACATTAGAATGTTTATGCTAAAATATTTCATGCACAATTTGCAAGGAAAGAAGTAAGCATTAAGTTTATTAATCATATAGATAATAAAGGCAGAAGAATTTACTTATGAATTCACAAATTGTAATCCTTGCAGGCGCTATTTTGAGAAGGAAGACAGAAGGAAATAAATTGTAAAGACTTTTATGTGTGATGCTTGGTTCTTGCTCAAGTTTTCATGAGATGTTGATTGAAATGGTTCTGGAGCCGCTCGTCAGCGTAACAGATGTAAAAAGTGCTGTTCTTCTGGTGGTAAAAAGCAATCAAAGACTACAAGTAGATTGATTAAAGTGGGTTGGTAAAGAAAGACTATTTACAATGGGATAAATCACACCATACTATATATATATTGAGGAAAATATTAATCATTGTATACCTTAACTCCATGTTATCTTTCCCCGTGGAACTGACATGTTGATCTGCACCACAAGCCAGTAGGACAAGCTCACACAAATAAACAATGGTAGAGCATATCTTATGTCAATTACCTAAATATGAGGGAAAATCAACATACCATAAGTGTGACGGTTTAGCAATCAAAACATCCTGAAAATAAGCATTATGCAAGTAATATTGATCTTTGAAATTATGAACTTGTTCAAGTGTCAGAGATTTGGTGACCTCATCATTTCCCGCTCGTACCTTCTGCGCTGACATTGTAAGCATCAGGTCTCGCTCACTATAAGGCTGTCAAGCAAGTAGCATTTGTAACACCAGTAGATAGGGAAATTAACTTAGATTGTTAAATAAAAAGGTAAGCATAAACATAATCTTGATGTAGTATAATACCTTTTGTATCCAGGTGCAACCCTAACTTTCTACTTCCTACACATATGGGGATCGCTCTTAGTTTGGATATGCAATTTATTCGCTTACAGAAAATGTGATAGAACCACTCTCCTTGGATACAGGTCAAAAACTAAATAATTGGGGAAAAGCTGAGTACATACCTTGGGGACCAGAAGGGACAACAGAGCAGAGCTTATAGAAAATGTGGTAGTGCCACTCTCCTTGGAACAACTGAACAATTCTTTACCGGTCAAATATGTCAATTCCAGTTAATCATAAATATGCAGACTAGGGAACAAACTCACTGATATTGAAATGCATACTCACCTTTTCAAGGATTGCTCATAATTGAAGAATTTAACATTGGATGTGCGCAAAATAGCAAAGCCATGTCAGAAAAATATGACTAAGAATAGACAAAAATAATATCTTTTCAAGGTTCAACTTGACCATTAAAAAGAATGCTTACAGGTCTATATTTTAGCACCTTACATATTCCCAACAACAATGAAGTTGCTTATATGAGGTTTGGTGTAAGCCACCACTTCCTTAAGGATTAAAGTGGACCTAAACACTAATATGGGAAACTAGAATTTTAAATATGAGAACTAGGAATAAGAGAGTAAACTGAATCTAACTAAGTGTGGGAAATCGAGACCTCCATCCTACTTTTGGAAAGCTTGAAAGAGAACACTGAAAGACAGAATATAACCTAAAAATAAACTTGGATTCAAAAGAGAGTGGGAATCATGTTTTAGGAAACTGTGGACATTAAACAAAAGTTGAAGCATGAAAGACAATGGGCTGGAAACTTCACAAACATGGCTAGAAAATGGAGATCAGTCAACTTAATCTAAGAGCATACAAACTCTTTAAAAACTTCCAAAAGAACTCATGTAGTAAACATTATATAAAGGGGTAAAAAAATGCAGAGGAAACTTAGCAAAATTCTAAAAATAGAGAGTAATGCAAGTAGATCATAGGTAGGCTGGTAAAAATATACAGAAACATGGAAATTCAATAGATCTTCTCAACAAACTTACTGAAATTCTAAACAAACAAATTGGAGCAATCACAACAGAATCTTAGCAACATGGCGACAAAAGAACTCAACCATTCTTTGGTAGAGAAAAGAAAAGCTAACATCGACAAAGCTTTGTTCTGTTGTCTACTAGCTAGCAAGCATTTAAAAGTGGAAAATGAATTCAATATAACTAATTGTAACTGTCACAGATTCAAAGGGAAAAGGAGGATTTTTGTTTTCCTTACCGGTTGCTCGTCCACTTCAATTAGGGCAGAGCATTGCTTTTATACTTGGGGATTGAAAACTTCCTCTCCAAGGAATTGAGGTATGGCTGATTCTGTAGATGGTCTCTCCTCTACAGATGTGGGCCAAATTGGCACTGTACAATTAAAGCTCAAAAATAACCCAAGATAAAGTGTTCCATAAACCAACGGTTAGTACTGAAGTGATGTTTAAGTTTACAAGCAAATGTTAAGTATGAATCCAATACATGTCTGATCAAGCACACCATAAGTTAAGAGACATAATTTGTTCGATACTAAAAACATATCTATTCAACAAATGCAAGTAAAAGTCAGACAAAAATAAAATAACAATTAGTAGATAATGTGTTACTAATTAACAGAAAATGGCTTTAGTGGCCTTCTCCCCATCCCACTCATAGACATAAATAGAACTATGTCAATCAAAATGCTGCGTGATAAAGGAAAACCCTACTATACAAAAATAAGAACCCTGATTACCTTCTCAAAAGGACCTACAAAATCTTGGTTGTCTTCAAAATCCTTTTCCAGTCAATTTCATCCAACTCATAATCTTTTGATTGTAAATATGTTTCATCAAAACCAATAACAAAATTCATATATCATAAGGGTTATGCTAAAATATTTAATGCACAATTTGAAATCAAAACAATTAACATTAAGTTGATTAATGCATTAATGATTCAGATAATTAAGGCAGAAAGATTTACTTATGAATTCACAAATTGTAATCCTTGCACGCTTTATTTTGTGAAGGAAAGACAGAAGGAAATAAACTGTAATAACTTTTGTGATGCTTACTTCTTGCTCGTGTTTGACGAGATGTTGATCGAAATGATGCTGGAGCCGCTCGTCAGCATAATTGATGCAAAACAGTTCATACTAAAAAGCCATTCTTTAGGTGCAAAAAAGCAACCATCCAACTAAGATTATTTAAAGTGGGACAAAACACACCATAGTATACATTGTGGAAAATATCAATCATTGTATACCTTAAGTTACTCAAATCCATATCAATGATCCTTACTGAACACCCCATATCACCTTTCCCCTAGGAAAGTGACAAGTTTATCTTCTCCACAAGCCAGTCGAACATGCTCACATAAATAAACATTGCCAATGCATCTCTTGTGTCGATTGCCTAAATATGAGGAGGGAAAATCAACCTTTTAAAAGTGTGATGGTTTAGCAATCAAACCAAGTTGTAAAATATGCATTATGTAAGTAATTATTGATCTTTGAAATCATGAACCTGTTCATGTGTCAGACATTCGGTGACCTCCGGGCTGATCTTGTCAGAATCAGGTCTTTCTCACTAGAGCCAATCAAGCCAGTAGCATTTGTAATAGCTGTGGATAGGGAAATTAATTTATATTGTTAAATCAATTGATATGCATAAAACTAATCTTGATGTTGTAGAATATCTTTTGTATCTAGGTGCAACCCTAGCTTTCTACTACCTACACATATGGAAATATCTCTTACTTTGGATATACAACTTATTCTCTTCTCCTATATGTCTCTATACTTTAAAGCTTGTCTGGCCTAATTTGATATGTTGATGCTGTCACAACTGCTCTGCCCTATTCTGTTCTGCCACTTTACTTTAAGAGGAAATAAAAATGCAAGCAAATCCTCTAGTACAATTATGAGTTTCCCATAGTAGATCCCCAATGGGAACTTCCTTTCAGTATAACTACTTATTTCCTAAAAAAATATACTTCCTCCGTCCCTAAAGAGTATGCACTATTTCCTTTTTCGTCCGTCTCCAAAGAGTATGAACTTTCAATTTTGGAAACTTTCATCTCTCTAATGAGGTGCGTAAAAAAAAATTATCTATCTATCTCCTTCTTACTTTACCAATAATGCATTAAAACCAGTGTCGAACCCAAAGTTCATACTCTTTGGGGACCCTCCAAGTATAACAAAACCCGAAGTTTTGAAAAGACGATGACTATTAAAAGAGGTGGGAAAATGGATTAGAACATGCAGATACCTTCATCAGAGACAACCTTGATGTGCTTTTGATTATCAGTTACAAGAAATGATATGTTCCCAGTCACAAAACGGCAGAAAGCTTCTCGAAGGCATGTTTCTAGTCTTCTTTACAAATTCTGATAGAATCTAAGGTTCCCTAAGGAGACAAAAATATGCAGGAATTAATAAATTGTGCACAGATAAGAAATATACTAAAAAAATTAGAACATTCTATAGAAACTATGCTTGATTTGGTCTTCTATTTAGCCCACCGGTCCAGAAAGACATTGTATTACTCCCTCCGTCCCACTCTGAGTGGAGCATTTCGTATTCGGCATGGGATTTCATGTAGTGTTGTTTTTTGAGTAAAGTGGAAAGAGAGGGAAAATGTAGAGAGTGATGTTTCTATTTTTAGAATTGTATTAGTTAGAGTGGGAACATCCCACAAAAGAAAAGTGTCACTTAGAGTGGGATGGAGGGAATATATCTTTTCATACACAAGCCTGCATCTCCCTATTATTTTAGTAATCACCTACCATGATAACAAATAACATACCCATTTACTCATTTTAGCATGTGAGGAAGCAAGGTCAATAACTTAGGGTAACATACATCTTAGTCGTCTTACAACAAATTCTGAACACCTTTCCACACTCCGTGGTTATTTTAAAAGGGCAATAAGCATTTAGCATTTGAGCTCAAAATTCAAAATAAATAATGAAATGAAAGCAATCATACCAAACAAATTAAGGGCAAACTAAGCCTACTTCTGTTCTTCATCAAAGCACTCATCCAGGATTTAGAGAATCCCAAAATATCTGTCAGGGGTGTTGTTAACTCTGTTGAAAATCCCATCTTCATCGCCTTTATTAGAGAGAAAAAATCAAGCTGCATTCTCTATCGCAAGCCCTCATAAGTAGATGAGAGATCCTGTGATGTCAGCTAGTGGTACTCCACAATGCAGGCACTAGTTTTCCCTTGTCAAGTATGCATTCTCATTTGCCTGTCTTGATTTCTCTTCTTCCCTTGCATCTCCAAAACTGTGTCAGCCTCATTCCTCTCCTATTTCAACCCTTTTATCCTCTGTAACGGTTTTTGAGGTTACTGATTTCATCTTCTCCAACAGCTCTTTTTCATCTTTCTTTGCTTGCATCTCTTTCTTTTCTATCAGCCAACATCCTCATTTTGTCCCTCCGTTCACTCTCTTTCCATTTCACCTTTAACTTAAACAGAGTACCAAACCAAGTGGTAGCAAATAAATCTAATCACACAAACACTATTTATTATAAACAAAGCTACAGCAAAGAGAAAGGAAGAATATAATTACAAAAACTGCAGCTAACCTGATAATTATAGCTTGGCTTACTTCATCTGTAAATATCAAAAGTTAGCAAAATGGAATGAGAAAATTAGGAAGTTGCTGAACCAATATGTTAAAAAGACAAGCATTTCTCCAGGTATTTAAGGTATTATATAGTACCTGCTATCGTTGCATTGCATGTTGCATCAGCAAGCTACTTGCTATATCATCCCCATATAGCTGGATATTTTAAATGGATTGACTGACAATAATATAGGGCCTGCCATTCTCTATGCAAAGCAAAGACAAGAAAATTGTTTAAGATTAGAGGCAATCAGTATAAACAAACAAAATGAAAAGGTTCTCGAATAGAGAATTACATTTAAATTATCTTGTAAATATCTATACTGAAGATTGTGAAGAACTAAAGGCTCGCTCAAATAACTTAGTTGTGGAAGATCATCAACTTAGTAAAGTATCCGAGGATTGGTTGGTAGAAGGTCTTGTGTGGGAACTGTCACTACCTGTAATGATAATGCAGTAAGTGCAAAGTTCTTGTAGAATGCAACAAAAGATGTGAAGAGGTGGAAAATCAGATGAACTAACACTTCTATCCGAAACTAGAACCAAAGCTTTCTCCCCTGAGTTTGATTTTATTTGCCCTAAACATAAAAATTATTCAAATTAGGGGTTATAGTGTTCAACGAGCCATTGCTTTTCACACTAAAAAAACTATGATTACAAAACGATGGAGTTGTAGTGCTACCTCAAGAGCAATGATTGTAAGAGGGCTGAGAAAAGAGACTTGGCAAGAATATGGCTAGCTGGGATAACATGTGTTGGATGTACATTGAATGGAAACAAGGCTCAAACATGGTTATCCTAGTTGCCCTCGATGCCTATTGCATATTGACCATACCTCATGAACAATACATGCAAAATAAAGTCATTCAGAATAAAGTAGAGAGTGTTTTACATCAAGGCTCAAATTTCACGTAATGTAGCTTTCATCCAACTTAAACTCAATATTCCATCATTCTTAAATCACTCAGCTGTTAAAAACTGAACTCATCAAACAAAAGCACGAATTAATCATCTTTGAAGGTACACTAGGTCCGACTTGCTACTAAAACATGTACACAAAAATACAAACAAAAGCAAGACAATAATGAACACCTCCTCCCACTAAGGACGTACTTGCAAGTTGGGCTTAGTGTGGAAGAAGACTAAAAACACTGACCAACCAATAAAAAGAAGAATAAAAGAAAAGAAAGGGGGTCACCTTGTGTTGGTCAGCTTCTGCACGTCATGGGATCTGGAGCATGTCCTAGACTGGGCAGTTTCTCTTCTTCCCTTGCATGTTCAGAACTGTGTCAGCCTATTCCTCTCCTACTTCAACTCCTTTTCTCCCTTGTAATAGTTCATGAGGTTGTTGATTTCATCTCTCCAACAGATCTTTATCTTCTTTCTTTGCGTGCATCTCCTTCTTTCTTTCTTTCTTATTTTTAGCATCTCCTTCTTTCTTATCAGGCAACTTCCTCATCTTGTTCCCCCCTATGTCAGCCTCATTCCTCTCCTATATCAACTCCTTATCTCCCTTGTAACAGTTCTTGATTCCATCTCCACCAACAACGCTTTATCTTCTATTTTTGCATGCATCTCCATCTTACTTTTTTTTCTTTTTCTTTTTTGCACCTCCTTTCTTTTTTTTCTTTTTTTCTTTCTTTTTTTCTTTTTTCTTTTTTGCACCTCCCTCCTTTCTTATCAGTCAATTTCCTCATTTTGTGCCCCTTCCGTCCACTCTCTTAACCTTTTCAGCTTAAACTTCAAACCAGGTACCAAACAAATAGTGGTAAATAAAGTTAATCACGCAAACACTATTTATTACAAAGAAAACTACAGCATGCTGTAAGGAAGAATATCATAACAAAAACTGCAGCTAACCTGATAATTATAGCCAGGCTTACTTCATCTGCAAATATCAAAAATAGCAAAACGAAAAGTGAAAATTAGCAACTTGCTAAACCAATATGCTAACAAGGCAATCATTTCTCCGGGTAATTAAGGTATTATATAGCACCTGCTATCCTTGCATTGTATGCCGCATCAGCTACAGCATAAGCATGAGGAGTGTCCAAAAGCTTCTTTCTTTATCATCCCCATATACCTAGACATTTTTATATGGATTGACGGACAAAAATCCAGAGCCTGCCATTCTCTATCCAAAGCAAATACAAGAAAATGATTTAAGATTAGAGGCAATCAGTAAAAACAAACAAAATGAAAAGGATCTAAAAAATAGAGAATTACATTTAAATTATCTTGTAAATATCTATATTGAAGATTGTGAAGAACTAAACGCTCAAATAACTTAGTTGTGGAAGATCATCAACTTAGTCAAGTATCCGAGGATTAGTTGGTAGAAGGTCTTCTGTGGGAACTGTCACAACCTGTAATGATAATTTACAGTAAGTGCAAAGTTCTTGTAGAATGCAACAAAAGATGTGAAGAGGAGGAAAATCGGATGAACTAACACTTCTATCCGAAAGCAGAACCAAAGCTTTCTCCCCTGAGTTTGATTTTATTTGCCCTAAGCATAAAAATTATTCAAATTAGGGATTATCGTCTTCAACGAGCCATTGCTTTTCACACTAAGAAAACTGTGATTACAAAACGATGGAGTTGTAGTGCTACCTCAAGAGCAGTGAATTGTAAGAGGGCTGAGAAAAGAGACTTGGCAAGAATATGGCTAGCATGGGATAACATGTGTTGGATGTATATTGAATGGAAACAAGGCTCGAACATGGTTATTGAAGAACAGTGGACATCTCTGGAACTGATCAACAGTAAAGTAGAGCTCTCAACAAAGGAACGAGTTTTGCTTGCAGCGCAGCCCAGCAGCAGAATTTAGATGAGCAAGCAGTACGAGCAAACTCAAGTTTGCAATCTATAGAAAACTTGGTCCCGTGCTAGTTGATCAAACTGTCGTAGACAAACACAACTGCTGGAATAATAGTTAAAATTTTGGGTGTATCACAACATTTCCAGAGAGGTTATCAATCGAGGAAGATGTGTATCAGTGGATGGATTCCATTCATCGGTGTCAACTCTGTTTGTGATTCCTGCAAGGTCACATGTTATTTCTAATTAAAACCAATTAATTTCGTTGATGCAAACAAGCCTTTATCGCCTCACTTCTTTTGTTTTAATAGTTATTACGTAAATCAAGACATTGATGCAAAGGATATTATCATTAGTTACCAGCTGAAATGAGTGCTCTAGAAATTATCTCAGTCGCCTCAAATAGGATTGGCACACAGCTCTTTAATCTGACTCAAATAGAAATTCTTTCCTACATACAGACAAGAAAAGGATTACAGGTATAGTAGAACATGTAGAAAGAATCCAAGGAAATAAAATAATAAATTGTTGTATGCATTCCACTTCCTACAACTAAACAAAAAATTATATCTAAATGTATGTACAACGAAGAGAATGACTAACCACACATCCTGGTATCGTGATCTTCAGATTTTGGAGACAGCAAGACCAACTTAATATCGAAGTGGTCAAAACTGACTTGGAGCAGTAATACGATACCCTCCATTCCATTGTATACTCCGAGGAACAAGTTAGACAATTACCCACTCACATCAAACACCCCCATAACTTAAGTCTTGCTAGCCCTCGAGCAAGTTAGACAATAAAGCACAGTCAGAAGATATTAGATAATCCTCTCCTTCAAGTCAAGATAACGAATCAGTAGGGAAATTAGGTCGACCGTGAATTCACTCGCGGGTAAAACTTTCGAACAAGAATTGTACACGAACTAATTCCTTAAGACCTAGGCATCCCATGCTTCAATATAAGTTCGAGTTGTGTCTTGGGAGTCTCAAACCATCGTTACTAATTCCTAAAGGGAAGTTCTTCCGGCTATTCTTTATTTTAAGCACATAAGATCTTTCTCCCAAATTCAAGCAAAATTCATCGCTCACAAGTCAATATGATGCATAAATGAAAAGGTCTTATTCATTGGGATGTAACGGGGCTTTTGGTAAAGGTGGGATAATATATGGTTAAGTAGCTTACCACCATTCTTAAAATACTAGCACATCCATCACAACATCTTTCACATCTCAGTCAATGCGTACAAATTTCTCACAGCTCAACACCCAAACATGAGATTTTTCGACCATCTAACCAAGTGACCATCTAACCAAGTCAACTTATTCTTTTGAGCTTTCTTTTATCATTTCTATTTTTCGCTCGATATTTTTTTTCTAGCCTTGGCTTTTTTTTACTCAAGAAGGCTGCCTTTTATTTATTTTTTTTTCTAGCCTTGGCTTTTTTTACTCAAGAAAGGCTGCCTTTTTATTTATTTTTTTTCTAGCCTTGGCTTTTTTTACACATGAAAGGCTGCCTTTTTAAATATTTTTTTTCTAGCCTTGGCTTTTTTTTACTCATGAAAGGCTGTCTTTTTTCTTTTTTTTCATAGCCTTGGCTTTTTTTACACATGAAAGGCTGCCTTTTTATTCTATTTTCGTTTGAAGTGACAGCTTTTCACTCACTTTGTATCTCAGTACAAATGAATACCACCTAATGAATGGTCCAAAACTTCCATCTTTATGTTGCCACCATAATACCCTCCCAAGGATGTGCTAGTACTTTAATTTTGGTGACTAGGGAAGAAAATATATGCCAACAAATGGATATAATAGGTAAGCTGATATAGTGACTATCAAAATTTTCAACAAAGAAATTAGGCTTTTGGGCTCAAACTGGCTCACTAGGGGTTTATGCAAGGGTCAGGCATGTGATAATTTGGATATGAGGCTTTTATTCCTATTGCCTAAATCATTTTTATGCACCAATATCAACAAGATTGCAACTCATAAAGCTCTCATTCAGTCGATCGGCCCTATGACTTTTTCAATTAATTTTTCAAAACCGGAATTGTTCTCTCTCCTTAGCTCAAGAAATCGGACAACAAAGAACACTGTTATCACTTATTTGAAGCATGGGAAACCTAGGACTCCAGAAGTTAGTAAGCAACAACTAAGTTTGCAGATCAACCCATGAGAAAAATGAAGTCTACACTAATAACCCCTTTAGAAGTTAGCTCCTCCTCAACTCCTACACAACAAATACAAAACAAACAAATTCAATTATATAAATCAGCTGATAAATAAAAATAAAGAAATGAAGTACAACATAAGTAACAAGTAAGTGCATATTCAAAAGTATCAACTTAAATACAACCTAATATGTTGGACAGCAAGTTCTAGATAAAGAATCCAACAGAATTTGTAACCTTTTCAGAAGCTGCTATTCATACTAGTGCTTCATTATCTAATGCAGGCACACATATGTAGAAATATATGAAAATGAGGTTTTATCATCCAAACAACTCATTCTAATAACATGGAAAAACATATAAATCTTAACAAAATAATAAATACATTTTGAACATTAATTTTACATACAATGTAGGATTGACATCATTCCCACATCTAAACCAAGGCCGGCATATGAAATTATACAATGCATCATTGGAGAATTAGTGCGTACTTTGAGCAAAGCAAGAACAATCTGCTTAAGCTCAGTTCTTTGCAACCAGTTATATAAGTAGTAATTCACCTACATAGGAATCTAATGCCCATGATGCAAACTAATGCAGCTTTAGACAAGTAATTAGCTCATTATCTAACATTCATACCATATTGATGTGGATTCTTCAATTGAAGTCTAGGTAAAACACATGATCATATCAAGAGTTGGAAAAGTGAGCATTCTAAAAGTTTTAGGCTCATTCCACCATGTCATTTTAGAAAAAAAAATACCACATAATAAGTTGACATCAACATATTGGAGGATACCAACTTAGATAATAGTAAAATAAACCTATAACTATAGTTTGTAATTTTGTACTCCCTCCGTCCAACTATAAGCGAGGCAATTTTTTGGGCACTAGATTTAAGAAACTGACATTAAAGAGTTATGGCACGTAGTATATATACCTTCTCTGAGATGGTATGGTACATATCTAATGCATCACCAAAGGTTATAAGTGGCTTTTGTCCCAGGATGCTCGGAAGACTGAGCTGCATTAGTAGGATGTGCAGCATTTCCAGGTTCCTACGTGAATAAAATGCACAGGTAAAAATGTGCACAAGCAAATAACGGCTGATATGTAACAGAATGTACTCACTTTTGCGTAACTGGAAGGTTCCATCAGTAGCTGGGCAAAGCATGAGAGACTGAAGGAATGATGTCATTTTCGGAGTTTGTGGACCATCACCAATTGAAATGTGAGATGAAGGAACTGAAAACGATTACCATAATTTTACTAATTTGATTACTTTTTGTTTTTGTTGCTCGCAGGGTTTACTCATAGGAAAACAACAACTAATAATTAATAATTGATATGAAAATCAAAAGAAACCATAAACTAAACAAACCTTGTATGGGAATCTGGGATCCAACAGGTTCTATATCGTCAGAGCCAATTTCCAGTGTCTGGGCCATAGCACCAATTCCAATGCTAACAAGGCCAGATGAGTAAATGCTACCACATGCTACCACTTATTTGGTCAGAAGTAGAGATGCAAATATCATGGAAAATCCACCTCCTGACTAAGCGGGGGGGGGGGGAGAAGTAGAAATGCATTTGAGCTCTGGGTGGGTGGACCGATTCTGGCCTAGAAAACAGAAAATATTGCAAATAAAATGACAAAATTAAATGAGATACAAATAAAGATCACAAAGATGAACTAGAGACTATATATCTGGCCACGTGAATCAACTAGATGTCCTATAATTTTTCAAAGAATCACCTCATAAACTCGTTGTGAATGTGATAAGTGGCCTGGCTTAGCACAAAGAGCTCATTTGACCTTGCGCATAAAGGCTAGAATAAGAAAAAGTGGCACAACACTGCTCTGTGCTTTCTCCAAACAGAAATTTGTTTATCTATTTCCCCATCAATCGTTTGGACTGCATGTAAACAAAGTTACAACGCAACAAGGACAAAATCCAAACAATATGAATTCCAAACCCATACACAATGGACTAAATTAACACAACACTTTGAACAAATTTTTATCAGTTATTTGCTAGTATTATTGCTCTAATAAGTAAATCCCACTCAACCGAAAAAACATCAACAAAATCCACATTTAGCACAGAGAAAATATCAAGAGACCATTGTAACTCTCCACACTGTAAATCATGTGGCCTTACCATTTAGGACCTACTTAGTATACACTGGAAGGAACTTCATCATCCAGTTGGTTAAAAAGTGCGTATGTTTTCAGACATGATATAAATCAATTGATTACATGACACGGAAACATGCAGGCCTATGTATTTCATTAATCTTGATAAAGGCTTCCAAATTAATTTAAACTAAATAATGAAACCTACCAGTGAAACAAAAGTCACAAGAAAGCCTTAATTAACTTTTCTTCCAGAAACAGATCAAAGAGAGAGAGTAAAAGACGGAAATATAAGAAATGCACTTGGTCCTTGTTTAGAAGCAGCATAAATTCATTTTCCCAACCTTTCACCGACTGGTGTATTAATAGGTCTTGTAATCCATATTCACCGGCTGGTGTAGTTTATTTCACTAGCTATGCAATTAAGCATTCCAGAATTTGATCAGATTGGCCTAAAACAATCTATCGATGCAGAAAGATGGTGAAAAAAATCAGATTTCACCACAGGAGAAGCACATAACCATTTTCTAACCATTTTCTAATCGAACATATCACACTCTGAGAGCTGAGAAAGAAACTAGAAAAATTTAGCCAGTAGCCACACTCATTCGAACAAGGATTAACAAATTAGTGCACAAAAAATCATTTACTTTCTCAAAATTGGACGGACTTTATCCAACACAGAGAAAATGCTCAAGGCAACACTACTAGGTACAGCCCTACTCATCTAGATAAAGATGCTCCCCTTATTTTAGTAATTTCAAGTAGAAGAGGGGATCTTGTTGTGTTCATTGGTCAAACTCAACCTTTCTTCTTCTCAAAATCAACTCTAAATGCACAATGTAACAATACTAAATTAGGTGATGCTACTATGGATTCAGCAGCCCTCAGCCACACTGACCTCAACCATGTAATCTAAGCATAAACGTAATCAATCCTTTTAAAACACAAAACCCCAAAATGATGAACAAATTGATCTAAACTATACAAAGAAAAAAAAAAGAAAATACAAACTGATTACCTGAAGACGCGGTGGCTGTTGAGAGGAACGGCGGCGGAGGTTTAGCGAGAGGCTTCTCGGTGCGGCTTGACTCTCCATTCGACTCGGACTATAATCACTGACGGACCCAGGTGGGGTCGGCCGACCCCACCGCCAGCCACCGAGCATTGCCGGAAAACTTGAATAATCGACCTTTGACCTCCGACCCCACGGAAGGTCCACCTCCTCCGAATCCTTCAGTATTTGAAGGTAAACAAGAGGGGAATAAGAAAACTTGTTGTGAAGACTAGAGGAGGAATATGGGGAAGTCCGGAGGCAGAAAAGTTCAGAGTTCTTCTTCCTTTTTTTCAAATCGAGGGCTCACTAAATGAGTCGAGGAAGACGACCGTTTCTCTTCCCTCCTTTTTTTTCAAATTGAGGGCTCACTTAAAAAGTTAATGACTGATTTAATTGAATAAGTAAATTGGTTTGATTGTTATTGTTATTTAATGCTCATTCCCCTTCTAATTCTACACGTAATTTTCATTTTTTTATTGGCCAATCCATTGTAATTCTATTTCATTCAAATTATTGACAATAACCAAGAAAATAATTATTTAAAAATATCTAAATATAAATTTATAAAAAATATTTTTAAAACACATAATTTACTTAAATTCTATTTTATTCATATTATTGATAAATAACAAAGAAATTATTATTTAAATATAAATTTATAAAATAAATATTTTAAATTATTGAAACCATGATTTTACTTCAACAATTTTATAGGAGTAATTTTTAGATATGAAAACTCTTAGAAATGTACCTTAAAAAATAGAACTAGTTAAATTTTATTATTTTAATAGTTTTTAAAATACAATATTATATAAATTATTAATACTTTGTTATATTCGATCCCACGAAATTCATATCCTAGATCCTCAAGCATTCAATATGTCCTAATTTCCTCCTTTCTATAAGAGTTTATTTGTAATAATTTCCTCCTTTTTATAGGAGTTTATTTTTTTTAGAAAATATATCATGGAGAAAAATAACTTTCAGAGTTTTTCTCTGAAAATCAATAATTAACACAACAAATTAAAGAAAAGTATCTTTTCATTGCTTTAGCGATGGAACCAACTTTAAATACAAAGGAAATTCAATAGATGAACAAAATTCTAGACTTCCTTACCTAGACATTTTGCTGCGGGTGATGGGGCACAAAAGAGATGGAAGGAATTGGTCGAGAGGGAGGGAGAAGATGGATGAGTGTTGCTGGTTTGAGAACGGCGGCCAGAGCAAGGTAAGTTGAAAGCGGCAACACATTGATAGACGTACCTAGATCACACATGCATGCTCGACTTTCACATCTTCAATTGCAATAGGCAAGGTAAACATGCATGGGTCGGTCTGCTTTGATGGCATCCTCCTCTTTTGGATTACCGCTAAAACACTCTCTCCGATCACTATCTTCCCATCGGATTTGGTCTTCCCAGCAAAAATTCCTTGATGAACTTGTTGAAAAGAGGTAATTTCAAAGCTTGTAGGAATGGTGGGTTCGATCTCCAGTTTGCCAAAAAATTCCATGAAATCCACGGGATCTTTTTTCTTCTTCGTGACCTCCCCTCGATAAGGGAATGGTTTAACTTGCTTGACCGTGTTGCTGGAATTTCCCTTAGAAGACTCTTCAATTTCCATCCTTATTTTTTCACTCTCCACTTCAGTTCATGGACTTAGGGGGAACGGTTCAGCCATCTGGGGTAGTGGCTTCCTCAAGTATCGATCTAGATGCCATCCCATGTTTCCGCTTCCCCTGTTTCAGTATCTTCATTCTGCTAGACCCGGGTTATCTCATTCCTCGCTTACCACAGTAGGTACTCGTTCATTAATCTTCATTGTCGGTCCCTTGTACTCCTCGTCCTAATCTCAAGGTGATTGGTTGATGTTTGTCCTATTCGGTGGCTTGACTGTAGCTGGGATTCTTCCTTCGTTCCACGCATCTCACTTAAGGAAATAGATTATCTAAGAAAGTTGTTTTTGCAAACATATCCTGGCCGTCTTTTTGTCCCTGTTGGGCGTCCTGTAGCTTATGCACCACGTCGTTATTCGTTTGCATGTTGTTCTGAAGGTGTTGTTGTGAGCTGACATACTTGGATTTTACATGGTTTTAGAGGGTGGTTTTGTATGAATTTGATCATATTTCAACTATTATTAGGCGTTTGAAAGAGCATGATTTGCGTAGTGTCGCTCAAGTAAGGATCTATCCTACTGATCAGTATAAAATCCCCGCTAGCCTAGAACCTGCTTTCAAAGAATCCTCAACCCTCTTCTACTGGGTAGTATTAGTGAAGGTAGGGGTCGAATCCCACAGAATGGTGACGGTGGACAGATTGCGGTGATATTTTGGATGGTTGGTAGCTACCACGCTTGGGTTGAGTCTCTAACCTAGACGGGAAATTAAGATGTGTCCTACTTACTAGGAAGGTGAATGGTGGTCCGACATGTAGTGGTGTACGTGGAATTATGGTGGATGCGG